>NC_136065.1:597780114-598061189 GCF_964261635.1 Lissotriton helveticus | reverse complement strand
AGAGAGGAAGAGAGAGCGAGAGAGAAAGAGAAAGAATGCGAGAGAGAGGAAGAGACAGAGAAAGAGAGAACAAGTGTAAGAGAGAGAGAAAGAAAGTGATAGAGAGTGAGAGTGAGTGTTGACAATGTGGAGAAAATCCTCACAGCTCACCTTTCTGCCATCGGTGTGTCTCCAAACACGTGCCAGGACATAGTGCAGCCCTCAAGCTTAGTCATCTGAAACATAGTATAGAATCAGTAGTGGCAGAGTACATACAACTGCACATGCCTAATTCTCTGTTCTGCCTCTGCGCACCCAGGCTGATGCACCCCATCGACTCCCACCGCCCAGAGGTGTCTGCCCACCTCTGCGCACCCAGGCTGCTGTACCCCACACACTCCCACTGCCCAGAGATGTCTGCCCGCTGCTATGCACCCAGGCTGCTGCACTCCATCCACTTCCACTGCCCAGAGGTGTCCTGCCCGTTCCTGCGCACCCAGACTGCTGCATCCCATCCACTCCCACTGCCTAGAGGTGTCTGCCCGCTCCTGCGCACCCAGGCTGCTGCACCCCATCCACTCCCACTGCTTCGAGGCGTCTGCCCGCTCTTGTGCACCCAGGCTGCTGCACATAATCCACTCCCACCGCCCAGAGGTGACTGCCTGCTGCTGTGGAAACAAGCCTCTGTGCTCACCTTCCGCCACCGGCGTGTGTCTAAGAGGGTACACCATGTGCCGAAGCAACCTCCTCAGCCATTGCGTACACGTGGTCTAGCCGAGCTCACAATTCAGACTGGGACTTGATTGCCAGGATGGTGTATCAAGGCCACGCATCATCGCAGGCTGCACACGGGCTCAGCTCTGTTGGCACTAACTCAGTGGAACTGAAGTCATCACCACGTGGCGGGAGGTCCGTGTCGGGGAGGGGGTCGTCAATCTGTGAATCACAGCCTGCTAGACAAAAACCAAGACAAGACTGTGCGTCATGCATCCATCAAAGGAGAGAGAGAGAGCGAGAAAGAGTGAGAGAGAGGAAGAGAGAGAGAAAGAAAGAAAGAGTGAGAGGAAGACAGAGTGAAAGAGAGAAAGAGTGAGAGAGAGAGGAAGAGAGAGAGAAACAGTGAGAGAGAGGAAGGGAGAGAGAGCGAGAGAAAGAGAAACAGTGTGAGAAAGAGGAAGAGAGAAACAGAGGAAGAGAGAGAAAGAGAGAAACAGTGTGAGAGAGAGGAAGAGATAGAGTGAGAGAGAAAGGAAAAGAAAGAGAAAGAGTGTGATGGAGAGAAAGGAAGAGATGAAGAGGGACAGTGAGTGCCCACACTGTGGACAACACCCTCACAGCTCACCTTTCCACCATCGCTGTGTCTCCAACGACGTGCCGGGACATAGTGGAGCCCTCAACCGTACTCATCTGAAACGTAGTATGGAATCAGTAATGGCAGAGTACATACAATTGTGCATGCCTAAATTGCTGTCTCTGTGCATCCAGGTTGCTGCACCCCATCCACTTCCACTGCCTGCCGCTGCGTAAACAAGCATCTCTGCTCACCTTTCGCAACCTGCGTGTAGAAAATAGGGCCTACCATGTGCCGATTCAAGCCTCAAGCCCCGGGGCCGTGGACAGGACACCCTCCATATCATGCAGCCCTGCTCCACGGGCCACCAGGTCTCATATTTGGTGCTGGGTCTTGATTTCTCCATGGCAGAGGACATACCAGTGCACCCGGCTTTTTATCGCAGGCTGCACACCCGCTCAGCCCTTGCGGTGCCACTAACTCTGTGACCAGCGAGGCGACGCCACGTGGCGGTAGGCCTGCGCTGTCTGATAGCTCAGGCCTACACTGCAGTCCAGCAGGGCACACAAAACCTGAGCTGTCCAGACCACTGGGACGGGGCATCATAGCAGGCTGCACACCCGCTCAACAGTTTCGGTACCCCTACCTCAGTGGACCGAAAGTCACCGTCCAATGCCGGTGTGCCTGTGCCGGCCGCAGTGCATCCGTTGCCAGCAAGTTTGAAATGGCATAGAGCACGTGCACCTGGTCTTTTTTATTGCAAAAACAACAATTGATGGACAGAATGCAGAACAATGTTGTACATTCACCCCAGTACAGAGATCTGGGCCTAAATCCATCGTTTTTTTTGCTCACCACGCCATTCCAGTTTGGACCCAGCCATATACAAATCAGTCTTGACCCTGCGCCCAATGGGAACAGTCCAGCCCGAACTGTCAGGCCTGGACTGGAAAAAAGCATCCTAGGACCGGTTTTGGGCTTTCAGCCCTCATCAGCCAGGATAGCTTGACTCCAGTGGCATGGAGAGCACAGGACCCACGTCTGGGCATGCCCGTCCCACTCAGGGTGACAAATGCAAAAAGAACAATTGATGGACAGAATGCAGAACAATGTCGTACATTCACCCCAGTACAGAGATCTGGGCCTAAATCCATCGTTTTTCTGCTCCCCATGCCATTCCCGTTTGGACCCAGCCATATGCAAATCAGTCTTTGCCCTGCACCCAATGCGAACAGTCCATCCCGCACTGCCAGACCAGGCCCTCCCTGTACTGGAAACAAGCATCCTAGGACCGGTTTCGGGCTTTCAGCCCTCATCAGCCAGGATAGCTTGACTCCAGTGGCATGGAGAGAACGGGACCCAAGTCTCGGCATACCCGTCCCACTCGGTGTGACAAATGCAGAAACAACAATTGATAGACAGAAAGCAGAACAAGGTCGTACATTCACCCCAGTACAAAGAACTGGGCCTAAATCAATCATTTTTTGCTCATCATGCCATTCCAGTTTGGACCCAGCCATATGCAAATCAGTAGAAACAATCGCAATGGACCGCACACCGCTTGCCCCTCCTCCGGATCGCTCCTAGGGACTCTGGTACATGGAGTTCTTGAGTGGTTCACCCCAGTGGGTGCAAGTAGGTGCGTGTTGAACTGATGAACGCTATATGCAAATCAGTCTTGACCCTGCGCCCTATGGGAACAGTCCAGCCCGAACTGCCAGGCCAGGTCCGTCCATCAATTGTGTGTCTTTTGCTTTCTAGCCCTAAGTGCGCCAGGTATGCCCAGACATGGGTCCTGGGCTCACTGTGCCACTTGAATCAAGCTATCCTGGCTGAAGAGGGGTGAAACCCCGAAACCTGTCCCAGGATGCTTGCTTCCGGTCCAGGGAGGACATGGCTTGGCAATTTGGGCTGGACTGTTCCCATGAGGCACAGGGTCAAGACTGATTTGCATATGGCCAGGTCTAAACTGGGGTGGCATGGTGAGCAAAAGAATGATGGATTGAACCCAGATCTCTTGACTGGGGGTGAATGTTTGGATTTGTTCTGCATTCCGTCCATCAATTGTGTACCTTTTGCAGTCTTTTTTATTGGCAGTCACGTTTCCTGTGATGCCTGTGCTGGATGGGTGTGGTGTGGGTGTATACCAGCCATGAGGGAGTGGCTGTGGCGTACTGACAACTAGGCAGTGACCAGCAGATCACTGCAATGAAAACCTGGGCCATGTAGTTTTGTTGTCCTTCCCTGTAAGCGTAAGCGGAGTGGGCTGGCCTGGCGTTTTCCAGTCCTGCGTGAGGCTGTGAAGAATGACTTTGGAGCTCTGGGCGTGGCTCCGTCCTGGATGTATGCGGAAACGACTGATGCGGGTGTCCCTGTTGTAGTGCTGCCGTCACCAGGTCGCAATCGTTAATGTGTCACTCTGTGTGCCAAGTCCCTCAACATGGCCAACATGGAAGGTACGGGGAATCACTGACCCTACATTCATCCATAGTTCCACACATGAAAGATGGTGGACATGACAAATCTGTGTGGATATGAATGTTTATTGCACATTCAGTGAAGTGTTGCAGCTGTAGCAATACAGGGCCCTGCAAAGTTCAAGTTTCATTTTTTGGCACATGGAGGGCAGCCAATTAGAGCCAAGCTCATAGTCGGGGTTAGGCTGCACCAGCATATGTACTTAAACATTCACTCCGCCAATCCCCAAGCACTTATAAATTTACTATACACTCTCCTTGCAGTACTCTAAAGATCCAGTATCTATGTACGTACTTGTACAATGACGAGACAAAGTTGCATACCAAAGTTTTCCCCACTGCCAGAGGTAACATGGTTGCATACGCTGTCCACAGCACAATGTAATGTGGTAGGGCCAAGGGGCAGTATCTTGCATACATAATGAACACACAGACACAGTTAGATAGATTGTGGAACTGGGTACAGGCACGTGTGCTTGACTCCTTTTTATTACCAGGGTCAAATGTCCAGTGACATCTGTGCTGGATGCGTGTGGGGTGAATGTAAGCCAGCCCTCTGGGAATGGTTGCTGCTGGCAACAAGTACAACAGTAATCATTGGTTCAGGCACAGAGATTCAATCATAAAGGGTCAATGATTTGTGCTCCACTAAGGTAGGGGCAGCAGATGTGAAATAATACACAAAAGATTCTATCGTAAAGGGACCATGACTTGCGGTACACTGAGGTAGGGGCAGCAGATGTGAAATTATACACAAAACATTGTATCATAAAGGGTTCATGAGTTGTGCCACACTAAGATAGGGGCATCAGAAGCATTCAGCATGTGCGCAGCCAGCGATGATGCGTGGTGTGGGCGAGCCGCACTGGGAGCAATGTCTGTTGCCTACTGGACTGTGTCATCTGCAATCACGACTCGATGTGAATTGTGAGCCCTGCTATCGGCAGTGTAGATCAAAGGCAGTAGTCAGCACAGACATCGAGGAATGCTTTTTGTCACTTCCTCTTGACAAAATCCGAGGACATAGAGTACAGTTCACTCTGAAATTAATAAAGCAAGACTGAATTTGAATTGTGAGCCCTGCTGATCGCAGTGTAGACCGGAGGCAGCGGTCAGCAAGAGCCCACAGCCACATGGCATTGACTTGTGTTGCACAGAGTTAGTGGCACCTGAAGCACTCAGCGGGTGCGCAGCCAGCGATGATGTGTGGTCCGGGCAGGCCGCACAGGATGCAGTGTCTGTTGCCTAATGGATTCTGCAATTAGAAAATCAAGACTTAATTTTAAGGAATAGCCCTGCTGAACGCAGTGTAGGCCGGAGTCAGCGGTCAGCAAGGGCACACAGCCATATGGCGTTGACTTCAGCTGCACAGAGTTAGTGGCTCCTGAAGCATTCAGCGTGTGTGCAGCCAGCGATGGTGCGTGGTTCGGGCAGGCTGCACTAGGAGCAATGTCTTTTGTCTAATGAATTCTGCCATAATAAGTCCACGTGGCGTTGACTTGTGGTGCACTCCGGGCGGGCCACACTGGGAGCAATGACTCTTGCCTACTGGACTGCGTCATCTGCAATCACAACTCAATCTGAACTGTGAGCCCTGCTGTCCGCAGAGTAGATGATCGAAGGCAGTAGTATGTACAGATATAACTCTGTGGTGCTGTGCTGCTGGGTTCAATGGGGGCATGTGTCCAGGAGGCCGGCGGTCACGAAGGAGGCCTCGTTGCAGGGTAAGGGCAGCCACCCTGGCAGACACTTTGGCCTTCCCACAAGTGAACCACGCCCAGAGCCCCAGCCTATTTATTCATACTCCTATGCTGGAGTGGCGTAGGTTGGACCAGCCCACTCCGCTTCCGCTTCCGGGGGGGACAACACAGCTACATGACCAAGATCTTCCCCACTGCCTGAGGTAACATGGTTGCGTCTATTGTCCACAACACTACAAGTACCAGCAGTATATGTCCACTTGGAGAGATTTTTGCTCTGCATAGTGAGGTCTGTCCAGCACATCACCGCTACACTTGGTATTGTGTGCATTATTATTGATGGGTGACTTGCATTCTTCACACATACTTGGTTGCCACATCTCCCAACATTTAGCTATTGTGTGGCTGAGGGACCATGCCATTTTTGAAAGGTCCGTTGTCCTGTTCTGCACTGCCTCGGTGGTAGTAGGGAGGGGGGTGGTCCGGGAGAGATCCTGAGGGTGGTGGCAGTGGGTGTTGTGGCCTTCTTGGGTATCAGAGGTGCATGATCAGTAGCTCTATGACATGTGTTGGTCTTCAGATGTGATTTTGGGCTGGGTTCCCTTTCACACTGTAGGTATTCTTCCTGCTTTACACCAGTAAAAGACAGATGTTAGATTCCTACTGCTAACGCGACTTATTGCCTGTTTTTGAATCGCACCGCAGATTTGGCTGCTCTTTGAAAATATCGGGTGTTTTTGTGTTATTTTTGCATGGGAACGCCTACTCTGCGTATAATTAGCGTTAGTTGTTGCTCTCATTGTGGTGATTTTTATTGCGCAAGCTATTGCTGGAAAACTGGCAATATCTGCTGTTGTCACCAGGTTGATAATTGAATGATAATTTCAAATCACTGAAAAAACTAAGGGTTTAATGAACATTATAATTAGAAATTAGCATTTAAAAAACATTGAAATTCACTGAAAAAACAGGTTTCAGGGATGTTATAGTTAGAAATGAGCATTTAAAAAACCTTAGAAATTCACTGCAAAAACATTAGGTTTCAGGGACGTTATAGTTAGTTGGGCATTTCACTCGTACAAAACCTGAGAAATTTGAATGTTATAGTTAGTAGAGCTAACTATAACTTGCGCCCCCGCAATGCACTGCTGATGGCGTCACATATTACATCACTCATGACATGGTCAGTGATATCATTGATGACATCACTCAAGACATCTCAAATGACATCACGGATGACATCATCCACGTGATAATCTGATGCACCTCCTCACACCCTTATATAATCTTTGATACACCCACTCTAAAATACAGACTACCATTTTTGAAACCATAGACAAACCTATAGCAGTTACTATATGTCTAATTCCTAGCTATACACACACATTCATTCATTCACCTATACAATTACTCATAAATGCCATCAATACAGCACTATTGTATGTACTCATACACCTATACAAACACTCATACACCGTCACTCATCCATAGAGTTATTGACACACCTTGCTAGTCATGTAAAGAACCAATAACAATGCCATTTGCTCACCTATACAGTTATACATTCACTATCTAACCTATTCATACATATGCTAACATATACTTACTCTCTTATACAATCATTGACACAAGCACACACTCATTTACACAGCCACTCTCACAATTACTCACTCTCACATATAGTCATGTATATACTCCAACACTCACATATTCTGCCTTTCACAAATGTAGTTACTCACACATAAACCACTGAGACATACATTCACTCACCAACACAATGATACATACACTCACTCACCTGTACAGCTATTTCCACATGCACTATTGAACCCATACACCCAGTTAATTACCCACTCACACATGTAGGCAGAAAGTCACCCACCCCCACCCACACACACGAACACTGAGGTACCCATACAGATACTCATGCAACCAATAAGTAACCCATATAGACAGTTATGTACCTACTCATCAACCCATGCAGCAGCTTACACAACAACAGAGAGACTGATACAGACATTCACAGTTTAGTCACTAACCCATGCATTCAGTAAGACACAATTAATCACTCACTTATACAGTCAGTCACACACCTATTAAATCCTCCACCCAGACACTTATACACAAACTCATTCTTCAATACACCTTGGCATTAACAAATATAAAATATATTTAAACTTTAGAGAAACACACATTCACTGGATGATGCCATCAGTGATGTCATCACTGATGTCATTTGAGATGTCATCAGTGATGTCACTGACCATGTCATGAGTGATGTAATATGTGACGTCATCAACAGTGCATTGTGGGGGAGCGAGTTATAGTTAGCTCTACTAACTATAACGTTCGAATTTCTCTGGTTTTGTATAAGTGAAATGTCCAATTTACCATAACGTCCCTGAAACCTATGGTTTTTTCAGTGAGTCATTTGCACAGTGCTTCGTGCACGCTTTTTAAACTTTCAAAAGTCACGTGACAGGCATATACAATGCAAGCCCCATGATGCATTGCACTGATAGTTAAAGTTCATATAAAATCTTAATAGGCCGTTTTTTTCTTCAAGTGTCCAATTATATACAGTGCATGTTTCAGTTTTAGTGGGTTAATAAATCACGTTGTCACGTTGATATTTTTTGTTTCCATAGTGCTTACAAGCCATAATTGCCTGCAAAAATGACTCAGCTCCGGCACGATCTCAGTGAGAGAGTCTCCCTCTCTCTGAATCCCTTCCTTCACGAACAATCGGATTGATGAATATCAATAAAGACCATTACGTTTCTACGATTGATCCTTTTTCAAAATATTGGTGATACAGTTTTGAACCACTATTTAATACACACTATCTGTGTACACTGCTGTGCCCAGTGGGCCGACACCTAATAAGGTGTCGCTGCTTTTGACACTTCCCAAATATAACTTGGCCCCACTAAGAGCCTCCATTAATGCCACAGTTAGACTGATCACGAGTACGAAAAGAAAGAACCACAGGCCTCATTTATGAGAAATGACTCATCGCTGCGTGAAAGCAGCGATGCGTCACTTCTCAGTGCGCACTCCTTGCGACATTCCTGATGCGTCATATTTAATGTATGACACATCATGTCGCAAGGAGTTACAGATACGTCAGTATTTCTGATGTATCTGTAAGCGCAAAAGTGACGCATTGCTGGAGTGTGTCACAAAAGTGACGCAACTTCAGCAATGCGTCCTTTCACATGGGGCAAGCCCCATGTGAAAGGGCCTGCATCAGTCTTACGCCTGCTGTGAGGCAGGCGCAGGATTTTGACGCAACGGTGTCCTAAAAGTGACGCAGTGAAATCTCATAGATTTCACTGCGTCACTTCTACGACCCTTCATTGCGTCAATACGCCCCCCTTGCATACATTATACCTGGCGCAGGTATAATGTGGCGCAGGGGTTTACAAAGTGACGCATCTACCTAGATGCGTCACTTTGTAAATATGACGCAACAAGGCGCATTTTTTACGCCACTGGTGCGTCACAAAAAGTGACGCATCGGCGGCGTAAAAGTGACGCAAGGGCTCATAAATGAGGCCCCTCATCTCCCCAGGCTTCAAATCCCTAAACTGGCTGCCATATGAAGTAAAAATGCAGCTAAAGATAGCATGCATGACCCAAGAAGCCATACATCTCAAGACTCCCATTTATCTGGCTCAAAGATTTTAACTCTCTGGAGGTTGCAGATAGTCAAGAAGTGCAAGCTCATTTCTCCAGAAACCACATTTCTTCTACACAGTCACAGAGCCTTCTCAGGTGCTGCCCCAAAGATTTGGAACTCTCTTCCACCGGAAGTCCGATGAATTTCTTCCACCTTCTAAAAGGAAGTAAAAAAATCCCAACTACTAAGTTCTTGCCTTATACGGCCCTGGCCCCATTGCTTATTGACTGCTTACTGACTGACTACTAGATTATTATGCACCTTTGATTCGCAGCACTCACCTGCTTGCACATTTATGTATTTAATGTTCTTCTCCATGTACCGTTTGCATCCTACCCTTATTGTGATGCACTCCGATCTTACTTGTTTTATGTATACTCAAGTTATGCTTGTCCTTCCCAACTCCATACCCCACCTATCCTAACTGTAAAGCTCTCAGATACCCACCTGGGTCATGTTCACACTACATAAAACTTTCTAAAAAAAATAAATGTTATGCTTAGATTTCACTCGTACAAAACCAGTGAAATTCAGCAGTTATAGTTAGCTGAACTAACTATATCTTGTGCCACCGCAATGCACTGCTTATGACCTCACATATTACATCACTCATGACATGATCAGTGACATCACTGATGACATCACCGATGGCATCTCAAATGACATCCCTGATGAAATCATCAAGTGACTGTGAGTGTTTTTAATGTTTATGAGTGTTAAATATATATATAGCAAGGTGTATTGATGAATCTGTGGGTGTATGAGTGCCTTGTCGCTGTGATGGAATGAGTAAGCAAAGCACACAGCACATTTTAAAAGCTATTCACCTAAGAAAAAGTATTGCGTTAGATTCTGTCGAGGGTCTCTGATTGTTATGTGAAAACTTATTAAAGGATTTTATCGTTCTATGAATTATAATGCGTGAATTGCTTTTTAATTGTATGTACTTTTATGGCAGTTTTTACTCACCAAATAAAGTTCTTGAAATTGAAATTGAGTGTTGGAGTATATGAGTGACTGTATGTGTGACTGAGGGACTGTATAGGTGAGTGTGTACTTGTATGAGTGACTGTATAGGTGAGTGAGTATGTGTTAGTGTCTGTATAAATAAGTGAGTGTGTGTGTGTGTATAACTGTATAGGTAAATAAATGGCTTTGTGATTGACTTTATAGGTGAGTGAGTAGGTGTGTGAGTAGCACCGTGAGTGACTGACAGTGTGTTAGTGGCTGTATGGATGTATGAGTGGACATATCAGGGGCTGAATTAGTGAGTGAGTTGGTGTATGAGTGGCTGTAGGGGTAACTGAGTGGATGTGTGTGTAGATCTATGACTCAGGGAGCGGGTGTGTAAGGATTAGTAATGGTGTGTTCATGGTTTTGAGAATGGTAGTATGGATGTTGGAGTGGGTGTGTGAAAGATTATATGGGGTGTGAGTGGGTGCATCAGAGATTCTGTAGATGACATCATCAGTGATGTAATCAGTGATGTCATTTGAGATGTCATCAGTGATGTCACTGACCATGTCATCAGTGATGTAATATATGAGGTCATAAGCAGTGCATTTTGTAGGGTTGAGTTATAGTTAGCTAACTGCTGAATTTCACTGGTTTTGTACGAGTGAAGCCTGAGCCTAACTTTGTTTTTTTCAGTGAATTTCTAAGTCTTTTTAACTAGCAGTCGCGTTTCCAGAGTGGCGGAGAAAGTGGGCTGAGCCTCCGACCAGCTCTCAGGAATCCCGCAGTGTAGGACTTATAGGAGATACCAGGAGGGCTTCTTGGCCCCCAAAATCCCTCAGGAGTAAAGTGGACTTCATCTGCCAACCAGTAGTGCACCACAAGCCCCGTTTGCAGAGTGGTGGAGAAAGGGGGTCTGGCGTTTGCAGAACTGATGTGGTGTTTCCCTCACACTATCTTGGGGTACTCTAATATATGCCAACGAAATGGAAGTGGACAAATCAATTCTGTCCTCAGATTGACAAAGCCAGAAAACATGTTAATAAAACATTTTCTGCTTTCCTCAGAGACTATAACATGGGCTCTATCTACAACAACAATCCGCGTTTTGACATGCATCGAATATATAGAATTGATGGAGTTCACTTTACAGACGAAGTCAACAGGGTGTTTCTAGGCAACCTGAAACTTTGCATACAGTCTCATATGTAGCTGTCTTATACACACTCTCAACACAAAGGCTCTTGTCAGAGCCACCCAAGCCCCAAAATGTTGTTCATTTTCTTGTTAAATAATTTGCTTGGGGAATCTTTGAAATTCGCGGTGATGCCGTGATGATTGCGAACATGTTGCGAAATCGCAAAACTTTTTCTGTGTAATCTATGTTATGTTATGTTATGTTACATGCTTTTTAAAGTGCACAGCTGCCCCAGCAAAGAAGCGTCCCAGCGCTGACAAATCTAACTGGAACAGAATCTCCTGAGAGCTCACCAAACAACATCCAAAGGCTATGTTGAAGGGAAGAGTAGGGTTTAATTGCTTTCCTGAAGACTAACACATCCTCCATTCCCCGTATATGAGCCGGCAAGGAGTTCCATAACTTGGCCGATATGTATCTAAATGAACGACCACCGATGCGGCAGAGTTTATTCCGTGGTACCGTCACCAGGTGTTGTCCTAGTGAGCGAAGGTTACGGTGAGGGACATATGAGGTCAGAAGGGTACATAGAAGTTCTGGGCTCCCAAGTTTGACGATCTTAAACACCAGACACAGAGCTTTAAACTGAATCTGGGCAGAAATTGGAAGCCAATGTAATCCCCTGATGGTAGATCTGACCGAACATCAGCGGGGAAGTCCCATCAAAATCCTTGCTGCCAGATTTTGGACTCGTTGGAGTCGTTGAATCTCAGCTTTATTGGCCCCTAGGAGTAGCACACTAGCGTAGTCCAATCGAGACAAGATAGTAGATTGAACAATAAGCTGTCGCACTGCTGGTTCAAAGAACTTCAAAAGAGGATTAAGGCCTCTTAACAAGCCCATACAAGTGGCAGCCAATCGCTTAGTGTGGATCTGAAAGCTAAGCGAGGAGTCCATCCAAACTCCTAAGTTCTTAACTAAGGTCTTAGGTATAGGCATAATCCCTAAGGAGTCCGGCCACCAATGCGCATTCCAGAGGGCGGTGTTTTTCCCCAACAGCAGGACCTCAGTCTTGGTCGCATTAAGCTGAAGGCAATTATCTGCCATCCATTGGGCCACAGCTGTCAGCCCGTCTCTGAACCTGGTGGCCGATGTAGATGGACCCTCAGCTAGAGTGATCACAAGCTGGGTATCGTCGGCATATGATACCATCGTTAGACCCCAGTTCTTTGCCACAGCCGACAGTGGCTGGACATACAGATTGAAGAGAGACGGGCTTAGCGCTGAGCCTTGCGGAACCCCCTGGCCTATGGGATGTATTTGAGAAAGAAATGGCGGAGCCGATACCCGAAAGGATCTGTCCCTCAGAAATGACCTGAATCATTCCAATGCAGATAGGGTAATCTCTATTGCCTCTAGGCGATGTAAGAGAATGGCATGTGATACCGTATCAAAGGCAGCGCTGAGATCCAACAGGATCAGCGCTGCACTCTGACCGGCATCCAAAATCAATCGCAGATGTTCAGATGTGGCTAATAGGGCGGATTCGGTACTATGGCCAGGTCTAAAGCCATTCTGAGATGGATCCAGAATATTATGGAGGCTCATGTATTGAGATAACACATTATTTACATGAGCCTCAGCAATCTTCGCCACCCACGGGAGGAGAGAAATAGGTCTGAAATTCTCTGTTTTTGAAGCGTCCAGCATGGGTTTCTTAATAATAGGAGAGACCCAGGCCTGCTTCCAGGTCTCCGGAACAACAGCCATGGAGAAGGACAGGTTAATTATCTCGCCTAGCGGCTGTTGGAAAAGCACTAGTGATTGGATAAATTGTGCTGGTATTATAGGATCTAGCGGGGACCCAGATTTGATTTTGCAGCATAACCTAGTGAGGTCTTCACTGGACATCTCTGGTATTAGAGCCAGAGTAGGGCCCTCAGCCTTTTCCCCAGCAGGGGCAGATGAAGATTGATGATACTGCGGGAAAGATTGATACATTTTTTGTACTTTTTCAATGAAAAAGGTAGCGAGTTCCTCGCATTGCTGAGCAGATGTAATAGTAGAAGAAGTGATTCTGTCACTCTTAAGGTCATTTACGATTTTAAAAATACATTTGGTGGGGTTCGAGCTGTTTTTAATCTCTTCCGCATAAAATGCAGCACGTGCAGAGCAAATGGCTTTATGATACTGCTTTATTTCAATCAAGTATTTTATTTTGTCTTCGCTATTGTACTCCCTTCTCTATATGCATGCATCACTGTATCACTAAGTCTCTCATTCACTGTATACGCATTTGAGAGGATCTGTGAGACAGTGCATCAGTCTATCAATACTTCTGTAATTAAATGTGTGACTGCCTCAGTGCATCAATGAGTGGGTGCATCAGTGTCACAATAGCTCTGTGATTAGTTGCGTAAGTCTATCACTCAATCTGTGAGTAGGTGCATGAGTGCCTTTGTGCTTTAGTAAGTAAGTATATGACTGTCTGACTTGATCTGTGAGTGGATACACAAGTGTCTGAGTGGATGAGTGAGCGGGTGCATGAGTGTCTGAGTGGATCTGTGAGTGAGTGCATGAGTCTCTGAATGCCAGCCCCAGTGTCTGAGTGTTTCTGTCAGTGGGTGTGTGGGTCTCTAAGAGTGATTGTGAATGGGTATGTAAGTCTCTGAGGGTATAACTCATTGGGTGCATAAGTCTCTGAGTGGGTCTATGTGTGGCTGTGTGAATGCCTGTATGGGTGTGTGAGTGTCTGAGTTGGTATGTGAGTAGATGTATGAGTGTCTCAGTGGATCTATTAGCGGGTATATGAGTTAGAGAGTAAGTCTGAGTGTCTGAGTGTGTCTGTGACTGAGAGGACGAGTGTCTGGGTGGGTCTGTGAGTGGATTCATGAGCCTTGACTGGGTGAGAGAGTGGGTATGTATATATCTGACTGAGTTTGTTAGTGGGTGTGTGAGTTTCTGAGTGTATGAGTGACTGACTGACTGAGTCCATAAGTCTCTGAGAGAGTCTGTGACTGATTGTAGGAGTGGCTGTATGGGTGTGTGAGTAGGTGTATTAGGGCCAGATGTAGGAGCCCTAATACCGGACGGAAACGGACGGTTTCGGCCGTTTCCGACCGGTAGGGTTTTCAGATGTAGGGGGCTGAAAATTACAGAATCGGTATATTTACCGATTCTGTAAAATTACCGATTCGGTAAATTACCGAATCGGTAAATATAACGATTCTGTAATTCCAAATGTAGGTGGCACAGTTTACATTGCGACAGGCCCTTAAGAGTCGATATTTTACCACACAATCCTATTGTGTGGTAAAATACCGAATTCAGGTGTGCATGCACATCTGTGCATGCACACCTGTGCAATGTGACACACAGACATGCCCTTAGGGCATGTATGTGTGCCACATGTCACACAAGCCTGTACTTGGGGTGCTAGAGGGTGTCAAAGTGACACCCCCTGCACCCTTGCAGGATTCGGTATTTACCGATTCTGTAAATACAGAATCGGTATTTCCCATTAATTCCTATGGGCTTCAAAGCCCATAGGAATCAATGGGAAATACCGATTCTTTATTTACAGAATCGGTAAATACTGAATGTTACAGATTCGGTAATTCTGAATTTAAAATTACCTACAGCTGCCTCCTTCCTATTTACCTACTCTTAAATACCGAATCGTTAAAATTCGGTATTTAAGAGTAGGTAAATCGGAATTACCTACATCTAGCCCCTGGTGCCTTAGTGGATCTGTAAGTGGGTGTATTAGTGGCTCATTCAGTCAGAGAACCTATGTGACTATGTGAGTGGGTCTGTAAGTGGGTGCGTGAGTCTCGGAGTGGGTCTGTATATGGGGGTGTGGCTCTCCAAATGAATCTGTAAGTGGGTGAATGAGTATCTTAGTGGGTTTGTGAGTGGGTGCATGAGTGCACAGGTGGGTCTGTGAGTAGGTGTAGGAGTCTCTTAGTCAGTATGAGACTGCATACATGATTCTATGAGTGGGTCTCTAAGGAGATGCATGAGTCTTAGTGAGTCTGTAACTGGGTGCATAAGTACCTGAATGGGTATGTGAGAGAATGCATGAGTATCTTAGTGGTTATGTGACTGGATGTATGTGTGTGAGTGGGCATGTGAATAGGTGTATAAGTGTCCGAGTGAGTTTGTGAGTGCACACATGAGTGTGTGACAGTGACTGTGAGTGTGTATAATAATATATATATTTTTTGTTTTATATTTCCACCAATATTCATGATGGCATTGCGATTGTTGCAACGTCCCTGCAATGGAAGACAGGGGCCTCGCTGGTGATCGAGTCATTATCGCGAATATCACACACGATTAAAAAACATGAATTTTGGACACATAACATATGTCACTAACACACCCATTTCTCAAACATGGGGTCAGTGTATCTCCACCCTGACGCCTTATGTTTCACATAAATGTTCAGCCCGGGGAACCATTCCTGAATGATAAAATGTCAGCCTCAACTTTCTGTTCAGGTTGCGTCCAGCCAATCTCAGCTTACCCGATGGCGCGCACATCCGTAATTAATCGTGAAACCACCACTAAATATCCGCTGCCGGAGATTTAACTAGACGTTTCGGCTTAAATTTCTCAAAAACTACTGGATGGTTCTGCATGAAATGAACAAGCACAATGTGCATAACAACATCTACCTTTCTGCCAAATTTGGTGTAAGTCTGTCCAGCGGTTCAGACTGTAGGTTCGACAACGCATTCCTATGGGAATTAACATTACAAACATACCCTTTTTATGTGCCCCTGTTTCTCGGTCCCCACTGTATGGATCTCACCCAAAACTTTCCACGACACACAGAACCCACTTTGACACTTTTTGGGGAAGTTTTCATGAAGATTGGTCAAACAATGCCAAAGTTAGAGGCAAGTAAAAAAATGCTTTCCCTATGGAAACTTGGTCCTAAATATAACTACCTACTGGGAAAGGAAACGCCAGTAGGATATATCTACATATATATATATATTCACTGAAAAAATAGGTTTCAGGCCTGATATAGTTAGAAATTCGTATTTAAAAATACTCTAGAAATTCACTGAAAAAAACATAGGTTTTAGGGGTGTTATAGTTAGCTGGACATTTGACTCATACAAAACCATTGAAATTCCTCCGATATAGTAAGTTGTACTAACTACATCTCGCGCGCCTGCAATCCACTGCTGATGATGTCACATTACATCATTCATGACATGGTCAGTGACATCACTGATGATATCTCAAATGACATCACTGATGACATCACTGATGACATCATCCAGTGAATGTGCTTTGGTTCGTTATTTAAATATGTATTATATATACATAGTAATTTGCATTAAAGAATGAGTGAATATATAAATATAAATATCTGGATGGAGGATTTAGTAGCAGCGTGATTGACTGTTTACTTGACTAATTTATAGTGTCTCACTAAATATATTGGATAGTGACTAAACTGTGTGTATAGCTGTATCACTTTGTCAGTTGTTGTGTAAACTGCTGCACCAGTTGGTTAGTAGCTATGTGAAAGTCTATATTAGTTATTGATTAGTTTACTGAATATTTGTATGGGAGAGTGAATGTGTGTGTGGTTTGGTGGGGCGTGTGTGACACCCCAAAATGTGTGAATAGTTGATTCAGTAGGTATATGAAGTTAAAACTACATGTTATAACAGTTATTTGGGTTAGTGAATATCTTTATGGGTGTTGTGATGAGCAAATATATGTCTCACTGGTACATGTCCAACAAACTAGAAAAATAAAAAGCAGTGTATGTGTCAGTTGTTGTACATAAATAAGTATACAAAAGACTCAGTGATTGATTGTATGAGTGACTGTATGGATGAAGGTATACTTGTAATAGTGATTTTATAACACCCTAAGTATGAGTTACTATCTATATGAATAGATGAAGGGGTGTGTGTATAAGTGTGTAGCTAAGTAAAAGTAAGTATGATCCATTGTTTGCATAAGTGAGTAGGATGACTTCATAAGTGATTAGGATGTGTGCTGGTGTGTAATGTCAATATAGGTGTATAAGTATATTTGGTAGTGTTCTATTGATCATTGACAGCATGTATGAGTGAATCTATAGGTAACTGATTAGATGTGTGTATAGATCTAGTAATCACTGAGTGGGTGTTTAGAAACTTGTATTGGTGTGTCAATGGTTTCAAATATGGCACTCTGTATTTCACAGTGAGTGATGAAAGGTTATACTAGTGTATGATGAGGTGTATCTGATTGTCACGTGGATGATGTCATCAGTGATATCATCAGTGATGTCATTTGAGATGTCATCAGTGATGTCACTGACCATGTCACGAATGATGTAATATGTGACATCATCAACAGTGGATTGCGGGTGCGCGAATGTAGTTAGTACAACTAACTATATAGGAGGAATTTCAATGGTTTTATATGAGTGAAATGTCCAGCTAACTATAACACCCCTAAAACCTATGTTTTTTTCAGTGAATTTCTAAGGTTTTTTAAATGCTAATTTCTAACTGTATCAGGCCTGAAAACTATGTTTTGTTCAGTGAATTTCAAAGGTTTTTAAAATGCTAATTCCTAACTATATCAATCCTGAAACCTATGTTTTTCAGTGAATTTCAAAGGTTTTTTAAATGCTAATACCTAACTATATCAGGCCTGAAACCTATGTTTTTTGTCAGTGAATTTCAAAGGTTTTTTAAATGCTAATTACTAACTATAACATGTCTCAAACTTATGTTTTATTCAGTTAATTTCAAAGGTTTTGTAAATGACATTTTTTTGTATTAATTGTTACACTGATTTTTTTGATACTGATTTACTACATTTTTTAAACTAATTATTTTTAGATATTTTGGTTTTTTAAATTACATTATAATTACATTATACATTAGATTACAAAATCTACTTTCTCAGAATGAATTACTTTAGTTTAAATACTTTGCAAATAGGCAATAGACTTTTAAGTACAGTAGTTACAGTTGTTGCAATGGGCAATACAATTTCAAACACAATGCAACATTAAGCTCAATGGTGATTTTTAGTTAAATGCAATTAGTTACTTTATGGATTACTTTTCTAACCACAAAACTGGATCCTAGATTCAGTCCTGTGACATCTCCTGTAAACCGTTGAGTAAAAGCGTTTTGGTTACAGCACTGATTTTTAAGGAATATTATTCTATTTTAAAAGTTGACAGAAACTTTTTCACATAGAATCACCTATGTTATCCTATGGGAGGAAATTTACTTAGCAGGTAAGAGGTGCTATCGTCACTTTTTCTTACTCGGTGATGGATCCTGGATCCAGCACTGGTGCATCTCCTGTAAACAGTTGAAAGAATGCGTTTAAGCCATACAAGCAATTTTTTTGGAATATTTTTAGTTTGAGAAAATAGACACTTAGAAACGTTTCTGGTGAAAACCAGACAATGGATTCCTACGGAATGAAATGCAAGTTACTGGTAAGTACGGTTAGAATTACTTTTCAGGTTCAGCGCTGGGCTGAAAGATGCAGCACTGGGTTCTCTCCTGATAACAAGTGAGTAAATCAGAATTCGTTCTTCGAATGATTTTAGGTGAATATTTTAAAGTTCCAAAACGCCACACTTAGAAGATTTTCCAAGTGAAACCAGTCAATGTTAGCCTATGGAAGGAAATTCAAGTTACTGGTAAGTATGGTTAGAGTTACTTTTCATGATTAGTACTGGGCTCAAAGATGCAGCACTGAGGTCTCTCCTGATAACAGGTGAGTAAATCGGAATTTGTCATTCTACTGATTTTATAGGAATATTTGAATGTTCCAAAACTCCACACTTAGAAGAAATTCCAAGGGAAACCAGTCAATGTTACCCTATGGAAGGAAATTCACTTAGCAGGTAAGTAGTGTTATCGTTACCATTTCTTACTCAGTGGTAGATCTTGGATCCATCACTGCTGCATCTCCTGTAAACAGTTGAAAGAATGCGTTTAAGTCATACAGGCGATTTTTAAAGAATATTTTTAGTTTGTGAAAATAGACACTCTGGTGGAAACCAGACAATGGATTCCTATGTAAGGAAATACAAGTTACTAGTAAGTACGGTTAGAATTACTTTTCAGGTTCAGCTCTGGGCTAAAAGATGCAGCACTGGGTTCTCTCCTGATAAAAGGTGAGTAAATCGGAATTCGTTCTTCGGATGATTTTAGGTGAATATTTTAAAGTTCCAAAACTCCACACTTAAAGAATTTCCAAGTGAAACCAGTCAATGTTAGCCTATGGAAGGAAATTCAAGCTACTGACAAGTATGGTTAGAATTACTTTTCAGAATCAGTACTGGGCTCAAATATGCAGCACTGAGGTCTCTCCTGATAACAGGTGAGTATATCGGAATTCATAGTACATCCAGTAAGCGCCACAGAGCTGCGTAGCAGAGAGATGTAAAAAGGGACACGGCCTGCACCACCTCTCTGCAACGCAGTGCAGTGGCGCTTCCTGGAAGCACCTGGTGGGCTACTTGGCCCCCATGGTCCCTCAGGTTTGATGTAGAATTTTGTCCCCAACTTAAAACGCGCCACAGGGCGTGTTTGCACACATAACGTCAGGCCCTGTCCCCTCTCTTCACAACTGTGTAAACGCGCCCTGTCACCGTTCTAAGTTGAGAGATTAAGTCCCCTTCAATCCTAAGGGTCCCTAGGGTCAAACTAGCCCACTAGGTACCTCCAGTAAGTGCCACAGATCTGCGTTGCATAGAGGTGTAAAAAGGGGTGTGGCCTCTGAACACCCGTCTGCAACACAGCTCCCTGGCGCATACTGGAGATAACTGTTGGGTTATTTGACCCTCAGGGACCCTCAGTATTGAAAGTGAATTAATTCCACAACTTAAAACGTGCCACTGGGCGCGCTTGCACAGTGGTGAAGGAAGGGGGCGTGGCCTGAGGTGATATATCTGCAAACACACCCTGTGGTGCGTTTTAAGTTAGAGAATGCATTCCTTCTCAAAACTAGGCCACCAGGCACCTCCAGTATGCACCAGGAGGCTGCATTGCTGAGAGGTGTTCAGAGGCCACTCCCCTTTTTACGCCCCTTTTTACAACAATCTGCAACGCTGCTCCGTGGTTCTTACTGGAGGTTCCGGGTAGGCTAGTTGGGCCCCAGGGACCCTCAGTATTGAAGGGGAATTAATTCCCCAATTTAAAAAGCGCCACAGGGCACGTTTGCAGAGTGTGTTTGTGAGGGGGCGGAGCCTAGGGACGATCGCGACTTTTTTTAAAAAACATTTTTTGAAAGAGGGGCTGTGTGGCCCCCCTTCCTTTTACTTTTTTGGGGCCCTGGGGTCCCCATCCCCCAGGGCCTCACCCCCAAATTAAATGTTTTAAAAACTATTTATGCGGTGGGGGCCACGTGGCCCCCCTCCTGTGGCCAATTCCGGGGCCCGGGGACCCCCTCCCCCGGGGCATGGCCAAATGTTTTTCATCTTTTTATGGAGGGGGGCTGCATAGTCCCCCTCCTCAGGCCACTTAAGGCCCCAGGTACCCCATCCCCCGGGCCGGCCATTCTTTAAAAAAAAAAAAAAAAAAATTATGGGGCCACTTGTAGCCCTGGTGATCCCATCCCCCGGGCTGGCCCTCTTCATTAGGGACCATGGGGGGGTCTCCAATCCCCCCACGG
This sequence comes from Lissotriton helveticus, assembly GCF_964261635.1. Lineage (NCBI taxonomy): Eukaryota > Metazoa > Chordata > Amphibia > Caudata > Salamandridae > Lissotriton > Lissotriton helveticus. The sequence continues at coordinate 598,040,305 of NC_136065.1, read as the reverse complement.
TCCCGCCGGCTCCCCGCCTCTTGTTTGCTTATCCACATGGGGAACAGCTAACATGCTGCTCCCCATATGGAAAACAATCTGTTTTGCTTCATTGAAGCAAGAGCAGGTTTCCCTGCTCTCGCTTCAATGAAGTAAAGCAGTTTGCAATGGCAGGGTGGGAGCCGCGAGGCTCCTGCCCTGCCATTGCAAACAGCAGTGTTCTGGGGTGGGCACCCTGGGCCACTGCAGGAGCCGGCCCTGGAGGGTGGCGGTCCCCAGGGCCTGCACAAGGCCCCAGGGGGGGGCCGCGCAGCCCCCTCCTACATTTGTTAGAAGCCCCGGGGGTGGCGGTCCCCGGGACTGGGGAGCCTCAGAGCCTCCCCACACCCTATTTTAAGTAGCCCCGGGGAGTGATGGTCCCCGGAGCTGGGGGGGCCTAAGAGCACCCCATCCAATTTTAATGAGCCCTGGGGGTGGCGGTCCCCGGGGCTAGGGGGCCCCTCTTTACATAACAAGCATTTGCAATTGCACTAGGTCTCGCATTAGGAAAGTTTGAGCAATTGGTATTGTAAATGACACATTTTTTATTTGTGTGTTGGTTTTGAAAATAGCGAAATTAATAGCTTTGTCATTTACAATGCCAATAGTTTTAACTTTCGCAAATGTGACACCTATAGCATTTGTAATGCAATATGTGTTGAGAGTATGTTCAGTGTATTTTATTGTGACGAAAATCCAAGAACAGAAGTGAAATATTAACATCTTTTTGTGACATTTGTAATAAAGCTTGAAACATTGAGAGAACATATTTGAACCAGTTGTTGTTGAATGGTTGCACAGATTGATGCTGTGGTGGTGCTGAGTGATGTTGTGGTGGCGACGAGTGATGCTGTGGCATTCAGTGATGCTGAGGTAGTGCATAGTGATGTTGTGGTGCCCCTGAGTGATGCTGTGGTGGTGCTGAGTGATGTTGTGGTGAGGCGATAGATAGATAGAGTGAGTGCGATGGATAGATAGAGTGAGGGCGATAGATAGATAGAGTGAGGGCGATAGATAGATAGAGTGAGGGCGATAGATAGATAGATAGAGTGAGGGCGATAGATAGATAGACAGAGTGGGGGCGATAGATAAGTGAGTGCGATAGATAGACAGATAGATAAAGTGTATTTATGTTGCATTGAGTAGAGTGTAAGTATGAGGTGTGTAATTATATGGCACTGAGTTGTATTATGTGGAGTGTATTTACGTTGCATTGAGAAGAGTGTAATTATGTGGCATGTAATTATGTGGCACTGAGTGGTATTTGGAGTGTATGTTGCATTGAGTGCAGTGTAATTATGTAGCATATAATTATATGGCACTGAGTGGTATTGTTTGGAGTGTATGTTGCATTGAGTGCAGTGTAAATATGTAGCATATAATTATGTGGCATTGAGTGGTATTGTGTGGAGTGTGTGTTTCATTCCGTAGAGTGTAATTATGTGGTGTGTAATTATCTGCCACTCAGTGGTATTATTTGGAGTGTATGTTGCATTGAATGCAGTGTAATTATGTGGCATGTAATTATGTGGCACTGAGTGGTATTTAGAGTGTATGTTGCATTGAGTGCAGTGTAATTATGTGGTGTGTAATTATGTGGCACTGAGTGTTATTTGGAGTGTATGTGGCATTGAGTGCAGTGTATTTATGTGGCGTGTAATTTGTGGCACTGAGTGGTATTTGGAGTGTATGTTGCATTGAGTGCTGTGTAATTATGTGGCGTGTAATTATGTGGCGTGTAATTATGTGGCACTGAGTGGTATTTGGAGTGTATGTTGCATTTAATGCAGTGTAATTATGTGGCGTGTAATGTGGCACTGAGTGGTATTTGGAATGTATGTTGCATTGAGTGCAGTGTAATTATGTGGAGTGTAATTGTGTCAATGAGTGGTATTTGGAGTGTATGTGGCATTGAGCCCAGTGTAATTTTGTAGCATATAATTATGTAGCACTGAGTGGTATTGTGTGGAGTGTATGTTGTATTCAGTAGACTGTAATTGTGTGGCGTGTAATTATGTGGCACTGAGTGGTATTGTTTGGAGTGTATGTTGCATTGAGTGCAGTGTAATTATGTAGCATATAATTATGTGGCACTGAGTGGTATTGCGTGGAGTGTGTGTTGCATTCAGTAGAGTGTAATTATGTGGCGTGTAACTATGTGGCACGGAGTGTATTTGGAGTGTATGTTGTATTGAGTGCAGTGTAATTATGTGGCGTGTAATTATGTGGCACGGAGTGGTATTTGGAGTGTATGTTGTATTGAATGAGTGTAATTATGTGGCGTGTAATTATGTGGCACTGAGTGGTATTTGGAGTGTATGTTGTATTCAGTAGACTGTAATTGTGTGGCGTGTAATTATGTGGCACTGAGTGGTATTGTTTGGAGTGTATGTTGCATTGAGTGCAGTGTAATTATGTAGCATATAATTATGTGGCACTGAGTGGTATTGTGTGGAGTGTGTGTTGTATTCAGTAGACTGTAATTGTGTGGTGTGTAAATATGTGGCACTGAGTGATATTTGGAGTGTATGTTGCATTGAGTGCATTGTAATTATGTTGCATATAACTATGTGGCACTCGGTGGTATTTGGAGTGTATGTTGCATCGAGTGCTGTGTAATTATGTGGCGTGTAATTATGTGGCACTGAGTGGCATTTGGAGTGTATGTTCCACTGCAGAGTGTGTGAGGGTTCAGAGTGTGAGGGGCAGAGTGTTTGAGGGTGCAGAGTGTGTGAGGGTGCAGAGTGTTTGAGGGTGCAGAGTGTGTGAGGGTGCAGAGTGTGTGAGGATGCAGAGTGTGAGGGTGCAGAGTGTGTGAGGGTGCAGAGTGTGTGAGGGTGCAGAGTGTTTGAGGGTGCAGAGTGTGTGAGGGTGCAGAGTGTGTGAGGGTGCAAAGTGTGAAGGTGCAGAGTGTGTGAGGGTGCAGAGTGTGTGAGGGTGCAGAGTGTGTGAGGGTGCAAAGCGTGTGAGGGTGCAGAGTGTGTGAGGGTGCAGTGTGTGTGGGTGCAGTGTGTGAGGATGCAGTGTGTGTGGTGTCTGTGTGAGGGTGCAGTGTGTGTGAGGGTACAGTGTGTGTGCGGGTGCAGAGTGTGAGGGTGCAGAGTGTGTGAGGGTGCAGAGTGTGTGAGGGTGCAGAGTGTGTGAGGGTGCAGTGTGTGTGAGGGTGCAGAGTGTGTGAGGGTGCTGTGTGTGTGGGGGCAGTGTGTGGGTGCAGTATGTGCGGTGTGTGTGAGAGTGCGCAGTTTGTGTGAGGGTGCATAGTGAGTGAGGGTGCAGAGTGTGTGGGGGTGCAGTGTGTGTGTGGGTGCAGTGTGTGTGGGTGCAGAGTGTTCGGTGTGTGTGAGGGTGCGCGGTGTGTGTGTGAGGGTGCAGTGTGCGTGAGGGTGCAGAGTGTGTGAGGGTGCAGAGTGTGTGGCATGAATTCAGAATTTTAGAATTGATTACATTTGACTTAGACCTTGAATCTGGTCAACAAGTACATGATTAATAAAATATTAAAGCATGCATGACAATCACTGCATGACTAATTAGTAAAACAGGAGCTGAGAATAGGAAGCAAGCTCACAGCATTGCGTGGGGGGGCGGGGGATCGGCATTGCGTGGCAGGGGCACAATCAGTGAGCAGGAGGTATCGGATAGGATACTAGCCTTCTGGGCCGCTCGTCAAATACAGTCTGTCGGATTAGTGATTCTGCAGCTGGTCCGCAGGGGAAGCAAATACTGGAGAGTGGGGTGCGAAGCAGACAGGGCGGGGGCTGCAGCCATGTAGATATAGCAGACAAAATAAGGATAGATGAGCTGCCTGATCTCAAGCTAAATACAGTTGTTCATAGTAAAAAGTTCCCGATATAGCGGCCGGCGGTACCCCTCAATGGAAAGAGGGTGTCTGTGCGGCAGCCGGATAACAATCTGGGTCGAAGGCGTCCCACCCCATAGGTGATAATGCGATGGGTACTGAAAGTACACGGGGAGCTTCACGGACGGTTTCGCGAATGTATGTCAGGAAGAGGGCATGATGGCTGGGCCGATAACAAAGCTCCACACGTAGCTTAAAAATCTGCTTGGTTTGCTTCCTTTTCCACACATAAGAAATGAACGATTTGTTAAAAAAATATACATCAGTATCAGAGTTCAGCTGGTGTGCGATGTGCACGCGGGGCGTGGGGAGCGGCAGCCTTTGAAGTGTGATGGGGGGGAGTGGCAGCCTTTGAAGTGTAATGGAGGGGGGAGCGGCAGCCTTTGAAGTGTGATGCGAGGGGAAGACAAATGGTGGTTTGTGACATGGCTGGTTTGTGCACGCGCATTTATCACATGAACTACGGCTAATCCGCCATTGGTATACTGTTCCTTTGCCCTTACTTTAATCTCCGATAGGCAATGCGCAAGCGCATTGGCAGGCCGAGACCTAAAAACCATTGCCCCCAGGATTTGGCACCCCCGGGGCTAAATACCAATGAAGCGCTGGGGCTCGCTCTGAATTTATTTTTATCGGCAGGATGCGTGGATCCTGCGCGCATTTCTCCTGTTTTTTTAAAAATAATTTTCCTTGGGGGTCCTTGTGGGACCCCCTGAGCAAGCCTAGGGGGTCAGGGTGCTTCTACCCTGCCCCTTTTTCGTGTTTTGCAGCGATTTTTGGGGCGTTTCTTGTGCCACGGTTCTACCGAGGCACAAGATGGCTGCCAACACTTCCTGATTTGGAGTGTTGACCGCCAATTAAAATACAGCTCATGCATGGCAGGGTGCGCGTAGGCTGCGCTTAGGGTACGCGGACCCACCGAGGCTATAGATATATATATACTTTTAAATGTCATTTTCTCAGGAACTACTGAATGGATTTACATCATTTAAGCAAACGGCACGAGTCTGACCTAAGGACTACCTCTTTGCCAAATTTGGTGAAATTCCGTTCAGCAGTTCGGGCTGTAGCTGCGGCTAAAGGTCCTACGGGAAATTGCATGGGGGAAGCACATTTTGGGACCCCCCTTTTTTCTCGGCCCACGCTTGACAAATCACAATGAAACTTACAGGATAGGAGCAGACCGGAGCTGACCGTAAGTTTTGAAAATTGTGCGAAGATTCGTCATCAGCGCCAAAGTTATTCCAAATAGAATGTTGCGGATTTCCTATGGAAAATAGGTCCTAACTATATCTACCTACGGGCGACTGCCAGTAGGTAATATATATATATATATATATATATATATATATATATATATATATATATATATATATATATATATATATATATATATATATATATATATATATATATATATATATATATATATATATATATTCCTCCAATCCTGCTTTCAGTAAAAACAGGTCTGACACATGCTCCGGTTGCCAAACTGAATTTTAATGCCACCGGTGCGCTTTTGCCAAACGTCGCGATGTCCACAATTACAGCGTCTGGCAGACGCGTTTCGGCGTGTGCCTCATCAGTGCCAGGTAAGTGCTGAATGTGTCACGGTGAATCATTTCGCGGGGCTGCTGTTTAAATACACCGAGTGTTCTCATTGGCTGGGACTCATAGATGTAAAAAGCAGACAGGGAAAGTTCCTCCGATGATAAATGTCGCTGTAATCCCAACCACGAGACCTCGGGCACAGTACACCAAGTCCCGCAATGAGGAACAAACAAAACAGTCAGATTGTCATCTTCACACATGATAATGCGTTTGTTGCTTCGCCGGCTCCTTTAGATATTGCGGGAACGAACAGGTGGAATATCATCTCAGCCAGGCATTCCTTTAAGCAGACAGACTGCCTGCTCCCTCTTCCCAGTACCTCCAAGACACTACAGGCTGTGTGTGTGTGTGTGTGTGTGTGTGTGTATATAGTTAGGACCTAGTTTCCATAGGAAATCTACAACATTCTATTTGTAATAACTTTGGCGCCGGTGGACGTATCTTTGCGAATTTCTCAAAGAAGATGGCCCGCTCCACTCCGCACCTTCCCTGAAAGTTTTGGGGGGATTTGTCAAGTGGGGGCTGAGAAAAAAGGGGGGTCCCAAAATGTGTTTTCCCCATGTTATTTTCCATAGGACGATTAGACACGGCTACAGCCCGAACTGCTGAACGGAATTACAAGAAATTTGGCAAAATGGTAGAGTCTGATTCGCAGATCACGCTTTTGCTTAAATGGTGTAAATCCCTCCAGTAGTTCCTGAGAAAATCAAAAGAAAATAAATATTTATATCTAGCATTCCGAGCACGAGCTGCATGCTGATTGGCTGTCAACTGTCTGTCAACACTCCAAACCAGAAATTGTTGGCAGCCATCTTGGGACCAATATACATGATAGCACCTCATTAAAAAGCATTGCAGTTAATAGAAGGTTTTAAGACTTTAGTTACATTATAAATCATTTGCTGATAGTACCATACTAATTTTGGGAATTGTGGTGTGTTCTAAGGTGATTTTACCATGTGAAAAAGCCTTCTGCTGGGATATCATGAATCATGTTTTAGAGAAAACTATTTTCTCATGCTTTTCCCACAGAGGTTTGGAAGGTGATCTATAAGCTAAACTGAGAGCATATTTTCTGTAAATTCACATTATCTTTCTCAGTCATGTGAGAATGAAGTCTGACATTCTCAGTAAAACATGTACATCCAACAAGAGCAGGGACTGTCAGTTGATTCCTTTGTGTTCTACCGCAGCTTCCCAGAGTGTTCTAAAGAACAACTAGAGCGCTAACAGTCCTACTTATGACAAACGTATGGCACACCTGAAGCCATCTTGATTGGAATAAAGTGGTACGTCTTAAAACATTTAATTTAAAAAGGAACAACATGAGGGGGTTAATTTTGCCATAGAAAGTATGATTAGTGCTGCAGAAAGAAAAATTAGGGCACATTTTGAGTGACTTCTCAAATCCTCTTCTATTTCATTAAGAAATTTTGACATGCAGACTGAAACATGCACTTTCAATACCAGCAGCAGACTTCCCTGGTGAGCAGTAGCTTTACTACAGTGATCTAATAGGCAACTAGAGGGCTAACATTCTGAAATTATGGCAAATGTGTGACACATCTGAATGCCTCCTTGATGGAATCAAAGTAAAAAACTGAAAGTATTTCCTACTGAGGAGACTGTAGTAAATGAGGAAATTAGGAAACTTCATAACAATACATCTCCCAAGATGGCCACCAGAGACAAAAGAGCCCAAATGTAGCACAAATACCACCCAGATGTAGCCCAAATATAGCCCAATGACAGAATGCCCCAGAGTGTTCTAAAGAACAACTAGAACGCTAACAGTCTTACTTATGACAAAAGTATGGCACACCTGAAGCCATCTTGATTGGAATAAAGTGGGAACACTTAAAATATTTAATTTGCATAGGAACAAAATGAGGGGGTTCATTTTGCCACAGAAATTATGATTAATGCTGCAGAAAGAAAAATTAGGGCACATTTTGACTTCTCAAATCCTCTTCTATTTCATTAAAAAATTCTGACATGCTGACTGAAACATGCACTTTGAATACCAGCAGCTGACTTCCCTGGTGAGCAGTTTCTTTACTACAGTGATCTAATGAGCAACTAGAGTGCTAACATTCCGAATTTATGGCAAATGTGTGACTCATCTGAATGCCTTCTTGATGGTACCAAAGTAAGCGAGCATTAAAAATGTAATAGGTTTCGCCCTCATTTAAGTTAAAGCAATTCTGTTTGTAATTAGGTGGCTTTTTAGCTTTGCTTGTATTAGTGTTTTTCAAACTTTCATGCACATAACATGCATTTGTATGCGTATATGTATATGTATGCATGCATTTATATTTGTATTTATATAGCTATGCATTTTATATATATATGTTTATATATGTATGTATATATATATATACACACATGCATATATATATAAATGCATATGCATATATATGTGCATATGTGTGCGTGTAGAGAGAGGTATAGAGGTAGAGGTAGAGAGGTAGAGGTGTAGAGGTAGAGGTTTAGAGGTAGAGAGGTAGAGGTAGAGAGTAGTAGAGAGAGAGGTAGAGAGTAAAGAGTGAGTATTAGAGAGTAGAGAGTGAGTAGTAGAGTGTAGTAGAGAGTAGTATAGAGAGTAGCAGAGAGTGAGTAGTAGAGAGTAGTAGAGTGAGTAGTAGAGAGTGAGTAGTAGAGAGTGAGTATTAGAGTGAGTATTAGAGAGTAGTAGAAGAGAGTAGTAGAGAGTGAGTAGTAGAGAGTGAGTAGTAGAATGAGTAGTAGAGTGAGTAGTAGAGAGTGAGTAGTAGAGAGTAGTAGAGAGAGAGAGAGAGTAGTAGAGAGTGAGTAGTAGAGAGTAGTAGAGAGTGAGTAGTAGAGAGAGCAGTAGAGTATTATAGAATGAGTAGTAGAGAGTAGTGGAGTAGTAGAGAGTGAGTAGTAGAGAGTGAATAGTAGAGTGAGTAGTGGGGAGTAGTAGAGAGTGAGTAGTAGAGTGAGTAGTAGAGAGTAGTACAGAGCAAGTAGTACAGTGTGTAGTAGAGAGTGAGTAGTAGAAAGTAGTAGAGAGAGAGTAGTAGAGTGAGTAGTAGAGAGTGAAAAGTAGAGAGAGTGGTAGAGACTGAGTAGTAGAGAGCAAGTAGTAGAGAGTGAGTAGTGGAGAGTGAGTAGTAGAGAGTAGTAGAGAGTGAGTAGTAGAGAGTGAGTAGTAGAGAGCGAGTAGTAGAGAGTGAGTAGTAGAGAGTGAGTGGTAGAGAGTGAGTAGTAGAGAGTAAGTAGTAGAGAGAGAGTAGTAGAGAGTGAGTAGTAGAGAGTAGTAGAGAGTAGTATAGAGAGTAGCAGAGAGTGAGTAGTAGAGAGTAGTAGAGTGAGTAGTAGAGAGTGAGTAGTAGAGAGTGAGTATTAGAGTGAGTATTAGAGAGTAGTAGAAGAGAGTAGTAGAGAGTGAGTAGTAGAGAGTGAGTAGTAGAATGAGTAGTAGAGTGAGTAGTAGAGAGTGAGTAGTAGAGAGTAGTAGAGAGAGAGAGAGAGTAGTAGAGAGTGAGTAGTAGAGAGTAGTAGAGAGTGAGTAGTAGAGAGAGCAGTAGAGTATTATAGAATGAGTAGTAGAGAGTAGTGGAGTAGTAGAGAGTGAGTAGTAGAGAGTGAATAGTAGAGTGAGTAGTGGGGAGTAGTAGAGAGTGAGTAGTAGAGTGAGTAGTAGAGAGTAGTACAGAGCAAGTAGTACAGTGTGTAGTAGAGAGTGAGTAGTAGAAAGTAGTAGAGAGAGAGTAGTAGAGTGAGTAGTAGAGAGTGAAAAGTAGAGAGAGTGGTAGAGACTGAGTAGTAGAGAGCAAGTAGTAGAGAGTGAGTAGTGGAGAGTGAGTAGTAGAGAGTAGTAGAGAGTGAGTAGTAGAGAGTGAGTAGTAGAGAGCGAGTAGTAGAGAGTGAGTAGTAGAGAGTGAGTGGTAGAGAGTGAGTAGTAGAGAGTAAGTAGTAGAGAGAGAGTAGTAGAGAGTGAGTAGTAGAGAGTAATAGAGTGAGTAGTAGAGAGAGAGTAGTAGAGAGTGAGTAGTAGAGTAGTAGAGAGTGAGTGGTAGAGAGTAGTAGAGAGTAGTAGAGAGCAATTAGTAGAGAGCGAGTAGTAGAGAAAGTAGTAGAGAGGAGTAGAGTAGTAGAGAGTGAGTAGTAGAGAGCAAGTAGTAGAGATTGAGTAGTGGAGAGTGAGTAGTAGAGAGTAGTAAGAGTGAGTAGTGGAGAGTGAATAGTAGAGAGTGAGTAGTAGAGAGTGGTAAAGAGAGTAGTAGAGAGTGAGTAGTAGAGAGAGAGTAGTAGAGAGTAGTAGAGAGTGAGTAGTAGAGTAGTAGAGGGGGTGTGGTAGAGAGTAGTAGAGTAGTAGAGAGTAGTAGAGAGTGAGTAGTAGAGAGTAGTAGTAGAGAGTAGTAGAGAGTGAGTAGTAGAGAGTAGTAGCAAGTGAGTAGTAGAGAGTAGTAAAGAGTGAGTAGTAGAGAGTGAATAGTAGAGAGTGAGTAGTAGAGTGAGTACTAGTGAGAGAGTAGTAGAGAGTGAGTAGTAGAGAGTAGTAGAGTGTGAGTAGTAAAGTAGTAGAGAGTGAGTAGTAGAGAGAGAGTACTAGAGAGTAGTAGAGAGTGAGTAGTAGAGAGTGAGTAGTAGAGATTAGTAGAGTAGTAGAGAGTGAGTAGTAGAGAATGAGTAGTAGAGAGTGAGTAGTAGAGAGAGAGTAGTAGAGAGTGAGTAGTAGAGTAGTAGAGAGTAGTCAGTCAGTGTCAGTCAGTGTCATTCAGTCAGTGTCAGTCAATCAGTGTCAGTCAGTCAGTGTCAGTCATTCAATGTCAGTCAGTCAGTGTCAGTCAATCAGTGTCAGTCAGTGTCAGTCAGTCAGTGTCAGTCAATCAGTGTCAGTCGGTGTCAGTCGGTGTCAGTGTCAGTCAATCAGTGTCAGTCAGTGTCAATCAGTCAGTGTCAGTCAGTCAGTCAGTGTCAGCTACAGCAGCTCTGCTGACCTTGTTCTCTGGCTCTAAAGCAGCTCTGCTGACCTGGTTCTCTGGCTCTAAAGCAGCTCTGCTGACCTGGTTTCTCTGGCTCTACAGCAGGTCTGCTGGCCTGGTTCTCTGGCTCTAGAGCAGCTCAGCAGACCCAGTTCTTAAGCTTCAGAGCAGCTCTGCTGATCTGGTTCTCTGGCTCTAAAGCAGCTCTGCTGACCCAGTTCTATGGCTCTAAAGCAGTTCTGCTGACATGGTTCTCTGGCTCTAGAGCAGCTCTGCTGACCTGGTTCTCTCCCTCTAGGCAGCTCTGCTGACCTGGTTCTCTCCCTTTAAAGCAGCTCTACTGACCTGGTTTCTCTGGCTCTACAGCAGCTCTGCTGACCTGGTTCTCAGGCTCTAGAGCAGCTCTGCTGGTCTGGTTCTTAGGCTCTAGAGCAGCTCTGCTGACCTGGTTCTCTGGCTCTAAAGCACCTCTGCTGACCTGGTTCTCTGGCTCTAAAGCAGCTCTGCTGACCTGGTTCTCTGGCTCTAAAGCAGCTCTGCTGACTTGGTTCTCTGGCTCTAAAGCAGCTCTGCTGACCTGGTTCTCTGGCTCTAAAGCAGTTCTACTGACCTGGTTTCTCTGGCTCTACAGCAGCTCTGCTGACCTGGTTCTCAGGCTCTAGAGCAGCTCTGCTGGTCTGGTTCTTAGGCTCTAGAGCAGCTCTGCTGACCTGGTTCTCTGGCTCTAAAGCAGCTCTGCTGACCTGGTTCTCTGGCTCTAAAGCAGCTTTGCTGGCCAGGTTCTCTGGCGCTAAAGCAGCTCTGCTTACATGGTTCTCTGGCTCTAAAGCAGCTCTGCTGACCTGGTTCTCTGGCTCTAAAGCAGTTCTGCTGACCTGGTTCTCTCGCAGCTTTGCTGGCCAGGTTCTCTGGCTCTAAAGCAGCTCTGCTTACATGGTTCTCTGGCTCTAAAGCAGCTCTGCTGACCTGGTTCTCTGGCTCTAAAGCAGTTCTGCTGACCTGGTTCTCTCGCTCTAAAGAGAGGTCTACTGACCTGGTTCTCTCCTTCTAAATCAGCTCTGCTGACCTGGTTTCTCTGGCTCTACAGCAGCTCTGCTGACCTGGTTCTCTGGCTCTAGAGCAGCTCTGCTGACCTAGTTCTTAGTCTCTGGAGCAGCTCTGCTGACCTGGTTCTCTGGCTCTAAAGCAGCTCTGCTGACCTGGTTCGCTGGCTCTAAAGCAGTTCTGCTGACCTGGTTCTCTCGCTCTAAAGAGAGGTCTACTGACCTGGTTTCTCTGGCTCTAAAGCAGCTCTGCTGACCTAGAGCTTAGGCTCTAGAGCAGCTCTGCTGACCTGGTTCTCTGGCTCAAAAGCAGCTCGGCTGGCCTGGTTCTATGGCTCTAGAGCAGCTCTGCTGACCTGATTCTCTGGCTCTAGAGCAGCTCTGCTGACCTGGTTCTCTCCCTCTAAATCAGCTCTGCTGACCTGGTTCTCTGCCTCTAGAGCAGCTCTGCTGACCTTGGTCTATGGCTTCAAAGCAGCTCTGCTGACCTGGTTCTCTCCCTCTAAATCAGCTCTGTTGACCTGGTTCTCTGCCTCTAGAGCAGCTCTGCTGACCTTGGTCTATGGCTTCAAAGCAGCTCTGCTGACCTGGTTCTCTGGCTCTAAAGCAGCTCTGCTGACCTGGTTCTCTCCCTCTAAAGCAGCTCTGCTGACCTGGTTTCTCTGGCTCTAGAGAAGCTCTGCTGACCTGGTTCTCTGGCTCTAAAGCAGCTCTACTGAACTGGTTCTCTCCCCCTAAAGCAGCTCTGTTGACCTGGTTCTCTGCCTCTAGAGCAGCTCTGCTGACCTGGTTCTCGGCCTCTAGAGCAGCTCGGCTGACCTGGGTCTCTGGCTCTAGAGCAGCTCTGCTGACCTGGGTCTCTGATTCTAGAGCAGCTCTGCTGACCTGCTTCTTAGGCTCTGGAGCAGCTCTGCTGACCTGGTTCTCTGGCTCTACAGCGGCTCTGCTGACCTGGTTTCTCTGGCTCTACAGCAGCTCTGCTGACCTGGTTCTCTGCGCTCACGATGCACGCACCCGACTTCTCGAAAATATATTTAAAAATAATATTTTATTTTTATGAATATCTTAGATAATCTCTTGCCCTAATATGTATATTAAAGACACATACATATAAATTTGTAACATAATTTTTTTTGCGGGAGTTGCGCACCCAGCGTGCCCCAGCACGTATATGACGTCATGCGGGACCCGCCACCGTTCAAGCGTCTCGTACCATAATGCGCATGTGTCGCGAATTCGCGGGAGCAGGAGTCGCGGCTGGTCGCATACCAATCGCGCATATCACGTAATATTAAATGTATATGATGTAATTGAAAAACACGCAGCCTTCGCACACCGTACGCGGATCCTTCACGACTTTTCTAAAATGGCGTCTAGAATCTACGCACCCACCGTGATGTGTACGCTTTGAGTGCGCAACTCCGAAAAAAGTTTGGGAACTCTTTTTTTAAAGAAAATAATATAAATATATTAAAAGAAAAATGAAAAAAAAATTATCAATATTTCAGTTTGAATTTTTTTTTTTTGCAATTTTCAGAAAAATATATAATGTTATTTAATGAATAAAATATTTATAAATAAACAGCTAAAAAACTGTAGAAAATCAGTACAAAAAAATTGGTATAACTACTACCACACTTAAAAATTAGCATTTTTTGAGGAGCCAAGCTCGCCACCGAGATGGCCGCTCTGTAGCTCGGCTCCGCCAGCCTTCCTGCCCAACACACAAATCCTGTCGAATATCCTGCCTCGAGACGACACACCCTGGAAGGAAAAGGAAGGGGAAGCAACGCTGGTACTCACCGTCTGGCCCGGGGGCACATGCGTGCTGTGGATCCGCTGCTGGGCTCTTGCTTGCTCCGGGGCCTTCGCGGTGTAGAGACCGGGGACTTGCCTGTGTGGGTCAGCCGGTGCTGCGGTGTCGGCGGCGGCCCCCGGTGCGGGGGCGAAGCCGGCTGTGAGGGCCATTGTGCGAATAGACCGGTGGATCCTGGCCGGGCCGGTCCTGCGGCCGGTGGACCCCTTGTTGGAGCACGGAGCACCGTGGAGGTGGGAGGTCTGTGCAGGATGACCCCCCTTTGATGCCTTGTCCGGCCATCTTGAAGCCCTGCGCCCGGAGTCGGCGGGAGGCGCCCTCGGGTGATCGAACAGCGGGCCCCCGAGTTTGATGGCGCCTTTTCTGCACCAAGATTGCCATTAGCGTGTCCCGGTGACCCCCGGCGGTGTACCTGCGTGAGGGCCCGTCCCGGGCGTCGTGGAGTGTGGTGACGCAGCTGAACCCACAAGATGGCGGCTGACGCCCAGGAACACGGATTTCATCGGGGCTGCGGATCTGTGTCACTGGCGTGTGCGGGGGCCTGGTCATATGAACGTGAGCCCACGATCGGCGATGTCTTGGCTGCCCTGCAGTCTTTGCGTGCGGCCTTGGCCCCCGGTCCCCCTGTGGGGGTTGGGCAGTCCGCCGCCATCTTTGAAGGACCGTTCCCCATGGACACCCCTCGACTTTGTGATGGCGTTGCTTTGTCCCCCTTGGTCACTACAAGGAGTGCTTCCGCTGTGCGTAGACAAGATTGCAACCATGCGGCCCCGACTCTCCTGGCAGCTGTGAATGTGGAGTGCGAGGGCATGGGCTCCATGTCAGGTTCGGATGCTGCTCGAGGGTTCAAGGAACGTCATGGATTGCTGATCCGATCTGCTATGGGGAGGCCCTGCTGTTGTGCTGCAGGGGGGACTCAACTTTCCTGTGCTGCGAGGCGAGACTCCTACATCTTGCTGCTCATCGTGTTACTGTCGAGGGTTCTGGACTCCCGAGACTGGTCCTTGTTTTATTGCTGGCTGCCGGAACCATTTGATCTGCGCCCTAGTCCTGGTTTGTTTCGACCGTGGAGCAGCTCCACCTTAAACTGCTTGCCTTTCCTTGCTATATCGCATATGGTGGTGAAGACAAAGACAGGCCAGGGATGAGCCGATGCTGCACCCGGAGGACTACCGGTTAATAGCTTGCTATGCTGATGGCCCCCGCTTATGATAATATGGATGGTTCCTTTACAAGTTTATAATACCTAAGGTTGTGTCGATCTCGTCTGGACGTTGCATATTCGTATGGGTGGGCGGGAGGCTGGGGCCTACCGACTTGTCTTATGTTCTCCTCCCCCCCCCTTTTTTGGGTTCTTTCCCCCCCTCTTTTTTGCCTTCTTAATCCTTTCTCTCTTTTTGACTTCTCTATATTTCGGGTTCTGATTTAGGGCGACAGGCACGCTGCTGGGGGGTAGGCCATAGCCTTCTGCAGGGGTGCAGGGTGGGGTGGGTGTGGTGTTTTTTTTTTTCTCTTTTTCCTTTTCCTTTAGTTCTATGGCTCTTTTGTATCCCTTTATCGGAGCGCCACGTCTGTGCTTGTCTCCCATGGTACGATTGCGGGTGGTAACTGGGGGTGAGTTGTTCTCCCTTCTACTGCATTGCCACATTGCTATTGCGACTCGCGTGTCCACCTCGCTGGCTGTACCCTCACTCTTTTTGCGTGCTCCGTTGTTGTGGGGCGTGTGCCACAGCGCGGCGTTCTCCCCCTTTCTGATTTATTCCATTTTCCCCCCTTTTCCCCCTTTATTCTCTTCTTTTCTTATTATTTGGGTTAGTATGGCGGATGATTGTATTTCTTGCTGCTGTTCTGGTTCCTCCGTTCACTCTCAGTATGTGACTGGTTGGTGGGGTGACTAAAGGCGGGCCAAGGTGAACATTGATTTGTTATATGGCGTATATATCCTAATTGATGTACACTGTTGCTGATGATAGTTTTCTCCGATGCCTTTATGTTTTGCTGTCTGATTTATGGCCCGCTATGGGAATTCGGATGACCATACACTGCAATTAATCCTGCTATACTTCCTAATATAAAATTAACCTTCTTTGCTCCTGTTTTCGGTTGTCGTATATGGCCGTTCTCATATTGACTGCTTACCTACATAATGTAATGTGCCCCCCGACACACTTCTCTTCGGATACATCGGCTTATTATATTGTGTCGTGGCCTACCTGAGCGGTTGTTGGCCCGTATTGGTATATCCTTAACTGCAAAATAAGGTTTTCAAAAAAAAAAAAAAATTAGCATTTAAAAATCCTTTCAAATTCACTGAAAAAACCATAGGTTTCAGAGACGTTATAGTTAGGAATTAGCATTTAAAAAACCTTAGAAAGTCACAGAAAAAAACATAGGTTTCACGGGTGTTATAGTTAGTTGGCCATTTCACTCGTACAAAACCATAGAAATTCCTCCGTTATAGTTAGTTCTGCTAACTATAACTTGTGCGCCCGCTATGCACTGCTGATGATGTCACATATTGCATCATTCATGACATGGTCAGTGACATCACTGATGACATCTCAAATGACATCACTGATGACATCATCCACGTGACAATCTGATACACCTCATCATACACAAGTATAACCTTTCATCACTCACTGTAAAATACAGAGTACCATATTTGAAACCATTGACACACCAATACCAGTTTCTAAAAACCCACTAAGTGATTCCTACATCTACACACACATCTAAACACTTATCTAAAGATTCACTCATACATGCTGTCAATGATCAATAGAACACTATTAAATATACTTATACACCTACATCCACATTACACACCAGCATACATCCTTTTCACTTATGCAGTCATTCTACTCACTTATGCAAACAATTGATCATGCTTACATTTACTAAGCTACACACTTATACAAACACCACTTTATTTATTCGTATAGATAGTAACTCATACTTAGTGTGTTATAAAATTACTATTACATGTATACAGTTTTCGATAGTCACTCATACAATCACTGAGTCAGATGTATACGTATTTATATACAACTGTCACATACACTGCCTTTTATATTTCTAGTTTGTTAGACTTGTATCATTGAGAAATATATTTACTCATCACCATACCCATAAAGAGATTTACTCACCCAAACAACTGTTTCCACATACAGTCTTAACCTCATATACCTCGTAAATCAACTATTTACACATCTTTGGACAGTCACACACCTCTCACTCAACCACACACACATTCACTATCCCATACAAATACTTACTTAACTAATTAATAACTAATATAGACTTTCACATAGCTAGTAACCAACTTATGTAGTAGTTTACACAACAAGAGATAGAGTGATACAGGTATTCACACAGTTGAATCACTATCCCATATATTTAGTGAGACACTTTAAATTAGTCACTTAAACAGTCAATCACATTGCTACTAAATCCTCCATTCAGGCACTTATACATCCACTCAGTCTTCAAGGCAGATTGATATATATATATATATATATTCACTGAAAAAACCATAGGTTATAGACCATATATAGTTAGGAATTAGCATTTACAAAACCTTGAAAATTCACTGAAAAACCATAGGTTATAGACCATATATAGTTAGGAATTAGCATTTAAAAAACCTTATTTTACTCACACAAAACCATTGAAATTCCATATATAGTTAGTTGCACTAACTATATATCGCGCACCCGCAATCCACTGCTGATCATGTCACATATTACATCATTCATGACATGGTCAGTGACATCACTGATGACATCACTGATGACATCTCAAATGACATCACTGATGAGATCACTGATGACATCATCCAGTGACTGTGTGTTTCTGTAAAGTTTAAATATGTTTTACATATTGAAGAATGAGTAGATGTATAAGTGTCTGGACGAAGGATTTAGTAGGTGCATGACTGAATGTATGAGTGAGTGATTAAATGTGTCTCACTGAGTGCATGGGTTAGTGACTAAACTGTCTTACTTTGTGCATCATTATGTCTGTTGTTCTGTAAACTGCTGCATGTGTTGATCAGTAGCTATATGATTAACTATATGGGTTATTGATTGATTGTCCAAGTATTTGTATAGGAGACTGAGTGTGTGTGTGGCTGGCTGGGAGGTGTGTGACTCTGTGCCGATCAATGTGTACTTGTATCAATGATTGTATAAGAAAGTAAGTATGTGTTAGTGTATGTTTGAAAATGTAAGGTGCTCTATGTTTAACTGTATAGACAAGAAAATGGAAGTGTGATTGATTCTTTACAGGACTGACTAGGTGTGTGAGTAACTCCATGGATGAGTGGCAGAGTGTAAGTGTCTGTATAGGTGTATGAGTGCATATGATAGTGTTGTAAAGATGAGTGATTGTATGTATGAATGATTGTATGGGTGAATGAGTGAATGTGTGTGTAGACGTAGGAATCAGTGAGTACGTATGTAGTAACTAGTATTGGTGTGTCAATGGTTTCAAAAATTATACTCTGTATTTAACACTGGGTGAAACAGAGGTTATATTAAAACGTGAGGAGATGCATTGTATTGTCACATGAATGATATCATCAGTGATGTGGTCATTGATGTCATTTGAGATGTCATCAGTGATGTCATCAGTGATGTCACTGACCATGTCATGAATGATGTAATATGTGACATGATCAGCAGTGGATTGCGGGTGCGCGATATATAGTTAGTGCAACTAACTATATATGGAATTTCAATGGTTTTGTGTGAGTAAAATAAGGTTTTTTAAATGCTAATTCCTAACTATATATGGTCTATAACCTATGGTTTTTTCAGTGAATTTTCAAGGTTTTGTAAATGCTAATTCCTAACTATATATGGTCTATAACCTATGGTTTTTTCAGTGAATTTCAATGGTTTTTTAATAGCAAATATCATAAGCTGTCGAATGTCAAGTACGTGGTAAGTAAAAACATTTTCGTGTTTATGCACACTGATCTGCTTTGAATACTGCCCCCCACCCCTCATTTCTATTAGGAGTACTCTCTCTTTGCAGATAGTGAAGGGTAGTTAACGCAGCCCTTTGCCCCCTTTGTAATACGTCGTGCCTGCTTCTCTCTCCATTTGATTGATTGTTCTCTTTGGTTCATTCTCTATTTACAAACAAGCACAGAGTCGCAATACTCTGTTTAGTCTTTGCAGATAGCGAAAAATCGTGTAAAAAAACAAAAGGAATCGAGCAAAATCAGTAGGCCACTAATGGGATCTCTTTTTGACCTCGCTAAAATAGAAACATTAGGAACAACCTGTTGAAAATAGCAATGCGTATGTACATAAGCGGCGTTCATTTGTGTTCACAGTACCCCTTGTTGATTGTTTCAATCGAGCATTGAATTGTTCGAAGTTAATTCTCTTAAGGATCTTCTCTACCTGCAAACGAGGAAGAATAGGAATATTCTCTCTCCCTTTGCAGATAGTGAAGGGTAGGTAACGCAAGCCTTTAACACGTCGTACCTATTTCATTCCTCATTGATTGATTGATTGTCCGAACATTGACTGTTTGGGAATTAGTTCTTTTTGGAGGTATTCCCTGTTTGCAAATAAACGTAGGAAAATCTTTGCAAGTAGTGAAAGGGTACGTAATGCGGACCTTTCTCCCCCGTTGTAATCTGTCATGCCTATCTACTCCCCACTGATTGATGCACCTTTTTCACCCGGACCATTTACTAGAGATACGTCATCTGGCCCGACCAGAGAGCACCCCTAGTGAAAAGGACATATGCAATAATAACGAAGTGATCACTGTATCCTGTTAACAGAAACTTTACCATGAAACAACCTGGAAAGAAAAAAATAGGAAAACGAAAATCAGTAGGCCACTGATGAACATGAACTTTTATTAAACAACAAACAAAGAAACGATAACATAACGTAATGATAAAACCTATTAATGTCCTAGAAACAAGAAAACGTTAAAGTATGCCAGTGGTGAGAGACCAGAAAAACAGTCCGAGAAACCAAATCACCCCTCGCTGTCCCAACTCATGCACTCTGAAAGTTCAAAGTTTTGAGGAGTGCTTGTAACATTGTCTGAAGCCTATTTGCAATTGCTTCATCTTCACTATTCTTAAAGTAAGTGGGGGCTGTTGTGATGCGGTGCCACCCTGAACCGCTTGACGGAGGCCCCCGAGGGACGGTGTCATGTCGCGGACTCGGAGGGGGCGCTTGGCTCCGGCCCCCTCCCCAAGTCGTGTTGCCCTGGTGTGGCCTGAGATCGCCCCCGACATAGGTGGCCGGCTCCCGGGGTCAAGCGGAACTTTTTTCCTTTTGGTGACTCTTCCATTCTTCACCTTGTCCCACAATCCGTTTCACCTAAAGACACGCTGTAGTGGGGCACCCCTTTTCCGTTTCATTTGCCATTCAGCCCGCTTTTGCTACACTGTGCCTCTTCCGCTATTCAGCTGTTTACCGCCCGCTCTTTCGACTACAGCGTCTCGCTCACCATGTACTTGAGTTGCTCCCGCTCTTGCGGTGCAGCGATAGGCGGCTGCCACAGGACTCTCAAAATGGCGGCCATCTCTTTGGGCGTGGTCCACTAAAATGGGCCTGCGACACCTTGGAACTCGGACGCTTGTCTGCTAGAGCTTGGGCTCCATTCTCGAAAGCGTCCCCTCATCCTTGAAGATTCTACAAAAGTCTTGGGGGCCCCCGACTCCCGCAGGCTTCTGGTGGGGAGCGCCTAGCATGATTGCTCGTGGAATGGCCACGACGGAGCTACGAAATGGTGGTGCTCGCATGCTAACGCCAGCTTCAGTCTGAAACATCCAGAAACACTGTAGACTACCAATTCGATCAGTTCCGGTAGCGCTCCAACGTGACCCGGTAGAGAAGAACTTGCCCTCCCCTCTTTGACTGATGGTTCTTGTTGCCTGTCCCTTCTGTTGTCATTTAACAGAACTATTTAGCCTGCTGAAAGGGGTTGTGTGCCGTCCGCTGGTTGGTGGAGACATTTTGACTATATTCTGGACCTGCGTTGTCGCGTAATGCGTCATATGACGTGCCGCGTTAGAAAGTTTAATAAATTATTAAACACAATAAACAATCCTTAAAAAATAAAAAAAAATAAAAAATAATCAACAAAACCAACAATCAATTAACATACAGTATTTGAAAAGTCTATCATTCATTTTTCATTGCAGTACGCTGCCCAGAAAGCTTCCCGGTTCCCGGACCGGGCGCTACCCACGCAAAAAAACAAAAAAAAAATTTTTTTTTTTTGCCCCGCGGGGCCGTTTTAAAGCCTCCACATTAAACCTAGGGGGTCAGGGAGGATCTACTATGCCCCCTTATGGTTATTTGCCCCTTTGTTTTGGCCTCCTCTTGTCTCTCGATCCTACCGAGAGACAAGATGGCGGCCGCTACGGACTTTTTGGAATGTTGACAGACGCCAGAGAACCAATCAGCTTCGCTTCACAAAGCTCCGTTGCGCGAAAAGTACGCGTCCTGGAGCGCTGCCCAGAGCGCGCTTACAGATATATATCTTTTTTTAAACGTTAATTTCTCAAAATCCACTGGAGCACATATATTGAGACCTACAAAAGGCACATCGGGCTACCAGTCCCTACAATTTTGCCAAGTTTCGTGCAAATCTATTCAGCCGTTCGGGCTAAAAGTGAGGCTAACCGCCCTATGGAAAAATCAATGTTAAAAACATGTTTTGGGACCCCCCTTTTTTCTCGGCCCCCCCTTGACGAAACCCCCCCAAATTTTCAGGGGCTGCTCAGAAACAAAATGTGCCATTTTCCTGAAAATTTCAGCCAATTCCGTCCACAAACGCCAAAGTTATTAGACATAGAATTTTCAAAAAACCCATAGGGAAAAAATCCTAACTATATATACCTACTGGCGACCGCCAGTAGGTAATATATATATATATATATATATTCACTAAAAAAACATAGGTTTCACACACGTTATAGTTGGGAATTAGCATTTAAATAACCTTGCAAATTCATTGAAAAAACCATGGGTTTCACACATGTTTTAGTTAGCTGGACTTTTCAATCATACAAAACCATTGAAATTCCCCCGTTATAGTTAGTTCAGCTAACTATAACTTGCGCGCCCGCAATGCACTGCTGATGACGTCACATATTACATCACTTATGACATGGTCAGTGACATCACTCATGGCATCACTGATGACATCTCAAATGACATCACTGATGACACCATCCAGTGAATGTGTGTCTTTCTGAAAAATAAATATGTTTTATATATGTATATCTAAAGGACAATAGAAGAATAAATGGGCAAATAAGTGTCTAAATGGATGTTTTAAAAAAAATTGATTGGTTAACTGACTTATTAAGTGTATCTTAGTGAATACATATATTAGAGAGTAATGTTTAAATATGCAAATACATGTATCAGTGTCTCACTTTGCGTATAAGTGGCTGCATGGGTTGGTGAGTAGCTTCCTGAGTGTGTATGGGTTATTAGTTGTTTTTTTGAGTATCAGTATGAGTGTCTGTATGGTTTGGTGGGGGGTATTACTTAGCGCATAGATGCATGAATGACTGACTCACTGTTTGTATGTGTTTTGAATACAGCATGTGTGCAGCACTGTATGGGTGGATGAATTTGTGTATGGGTGTGTTACTGAGTGAATGACTGTCTCAATAGTATCTTCATGAGTAACTACATATGTTTTAATCTAGTATATGTGAGTATTGATGTATATAAGTGAGTATATGTGAGAGTGAGAGATTGGAAGAGTTCCTGTTTAAATAAGTATGTGTTTCTATAAGTGATTGTTTAAGAGAGTAAGTATGTGTACGTTTCCGTAGAAGTAAGTGTGGTAGTGTGTGTATAGCTGTATATGCAAATAAATGGATGGTTGATCGTTTATGTGCATGTGTGAGTATGTGTTTGAGTAACTCTATGGATGACTGTCGGTGTGTAACAGGTTGTATAGGTGTATCAGTGCATATGATGAGTGAGTACATGTATGAGTGACTATATAGAACTGTTGGTGAATGAGTGGATGTGTATATAGATGGTGGAATTACTGAATAGGTTGTTGTAACTGGTATTGGTATCTCCATTTTTTTGAAAATTTTAGTTTCTATTTTTGAATGTGTGTATCAAAGGTTATATTACGCTGAGAGTAGGTCTGCCACTCTTTCTCAAGGATGGTGTCATCAGTGATGTCATCAGTGATGTCATTTGAGATGTCATCAGTGATGTCACGAGTGATGTCACTGACCATGTCATGAGTGATGTAATATGTGACGTCATCAGCAGGGCATTGCGGGCAGGCGAGTTATAGTTAGCTGAACTAACCATAACAGGGGAATTTCAATGGTTTTGTATGAGTGAAATGTCCAGCTAACTATAACATGTGTGAAACCTATGGTTTTTTCAATGAATATATATATATTCATGCACATAAAGCTACGGATCTGAGAAATGTGACGCGAGTACTAATTTACCTGGGAGACATTCGCTCACTTGCCTTGAATACACACAACATACACGCACTCCATACCTTCAATCGACTAGAATGTTCTGAAATTGGGTTTCCCCTCTTATTGCTCAACCTGATGAATGTAGATTGGGAACCTGAGGGCCTACCCAGAACAAGACTTATCACTCCTGCTGACATTTTCTGAAACCCATAAGTGAGCCACCTTTACTCATTCTTGACTAAATTATGCAGGGTGAAAAAATTGTCATCATTAAAGAAACCAGAAATGTTCTGATGGTCACCGGACCCCCTGAAAAAAACGAGGCACTGGAAGGGACGACTGGGATGTTTGTAGATATAGAAACCAGGGTATGTTTTAATGACATCTTCTTATGGAGTAATTTTAGTAACTTTTGTGTGTGGCCCGATCAGGATCCAGAGATTGAGTAAACCTTAGGAGTTGTTGCAAACTGTTGACGTTGGAGGCAGAGAAGATCTGTACAGTTGCCTTCTGATTTCCAGAGGAAAGAATGACTCCTCCCAGTAGCCACGGCATCACCCTGCAAAGTATAATACATGTGAAAGGTGTGACATCTTTGCTTAAGAATGCCACAGTAGTTAAAAGAACACAAGGGAAAAAACCTCTAGAGAAGAAAAAGGGGTACAATTGAGTTTGGTAAAACTAATATTAATGATGTAAGTGCAAATAGACCATTTAATTTGTGGTGTGCGCTAAATTACCGGTAGGATTAAGGGTATAAGTGGAAGCATGGCAAAACAATTGAAACCCAAACTTACTGAAATCCATCCTATAAGACAAGTAAACTAAATGGGTTTTCTCGGACCCGAGACTCAACAGAGCATAATGATGATGCCTTTCAGGAAGGAATCACAAAAACATTAAAGACTTCCTTGTGCATGAGAAACATCCTGCAAAGCATTGGTTGGAGCATTTAATTCACATTTATTTTCATTTTGTAAACAAAGTATTTCCAATTACTAAGGGCTTGATTATGGTTGCCTTTGTTGGAGGCAATAAATATTATACTAGAAAAAAATCCAATACCGTGGTGTTCAGAATTGATGACTAATTAAAACTTTTTGTGGATAAGAATTTTAACCTATCAAAATCTGCATATTCTGGTAAATATTGCGCCTTTTTCGCCCTGTTAAATTCTGGCAGGCTTGACCTACTGAAGTTTAACAGAGTTTGCAAACTTCATTGTACCTGGTAATTACTGAGTGCTATAACCATCTCACCAACTATAATTTAGATCTTGGCACGAACAGGTTTCTGCTCAGGGATTGCAATTTAACAAACAATTTGCAATCAGACCCTAAAATGATTCAAAATTCTGAGAAGCAGCACTTTACATCTTTGAGGTAAAATTGGAAAATAAGCAAATATCCTTGCAACGACTGATTGTCCATTGTCCTTTTCAGTTCTGTTTTTTGCTACCTACGTATAGTTGCCTTGGAAATGTGTTTTCTCTGGGTACTGAACGTGGTTGCACAGCACAACATATGAGAAAGTGTTTTAGATTTTGGAATGAAAAGATTCTCTACAGGGAAGAACCAGGCACATTTCATAGAATGGTTCTTCTTCATCTTGTGGTATGAAAAGGCTCTCGATTTATCACAGAGGATCTCAGACTCTGCAAAGGAGTCCCCTATTAAATTTCAATAATGCTGAGTTGTCCATGGGACCATCTATACCTTTTTGTCCTAGGACAGATCTTTGGCATTGGAAGTGTATGATTTTCTCTGTGGGCTTTCAAAATCATGCTGTGCAAAACAATTCATCTCCTGACTTTGCTCTCAGATCTAAATATTCCATTGCTTTGTTGTCATTGCGGTGAGTACATTTCAGATCCATTAAGTCATGTAAGAAAGGTTAGTGACTGTGTGTTATTGGTTGCCATTAACAAAAAGATAGCTGCAAATCTATCTTTTCCAAAAGCACATATTATTGATGAAGTGGTTGGTGATGCCAGACAAAACCTTTTTCCCAAATGCATCCACATATAATTTGACAAAATATGTGGCAAACCCGATACTCACCTCTGTGCTGTTAGTTTATAGAGAAAAAAAACATAATGAACAAGAAATGATTCTGATCCAAGGAAACTCTGAGTCGTGAAATCAAAAAATCAGTGGGTAACTGGAAACGATCGGATGTTAATTCAAGGCATCGATTATCACAGCTGTGTCCTCCTCGTGTGAGCTATTTGTCTATACAGGCATAAAACTGAGCGTGATCAGTATTTTGGTACTGCCTTCAAATGGAAACTTTTCTACATTACTAATCAAATCAGTGCTGTTGCCTATGGAGAACTTGGTGATTGGAACAAACTTTGGAGCATACTTTGACATTCTTTCACTATTTTCCGAATTTCCATGGAAACTTATTGGTATTGCTTCTATTAGTGATTGCCAAAGGTGAATTGTTTTTTCAAAACGTTAGAACTATTTACACATCTTTGTAATTGTTTGCGACATATGTCTTATTGCATGTGTGTCTTTTTCTATGATCTCCTATGGACATGGAAGTTATATACAGGGCTTTAAGTGGGCCGGGTACTGCCGCTGCTCAGCATCTGCAGTTCTAAAAAGCAGGTGCTGAGACTGGTCTCTATCTGGCTCTCCATTTTTGTGCTCACCCTCAGGGTGAAAAAAATGTATCTTACCTCTGTAGCAGTAGCACCCTTCACTGCCTTTGATGTAACTTCAAAGATACTTGTTATAGTTCTTTCAGTCTCGTCATTTCAGAATTGAAGCATTTTCAATATTTTATTCAACAAAGCTGTAGTTGTTACTTATTTATCTAAATAATCTAAATTATCTAACTAACAACTATTGACAAAGACAATAGTCCTGGCTTGTTGTAGGTGTAATGTTACTTGTTATATTATATATCCCGATGCAATAATAGAAGCAGCAAAATACCAGTCGGGCGGCGCACTATGCTAAGCATAAATTTTTATATTGTGTTCTTAAACCACGCCCTTAATTACATCGGTCTCGCCCTTTAAGAGACCCCCCTCAGTGTTTGCATCCCACTTAAAGCTCTGGTTATATGTTCATTTCATTGTATTGCTGTTTGGAACCTCTGTTAATAATATCTCATGCTTTTTCTCCAGGGATTGGCTTGTTTCTCAGTCTAAGGTAAGAAAAATAAGCTACATTTACCCTTATTGAAACCTGTTTATCTGTATATCTTCTGTTTGGGCAGCGTGGGAAGTCAGTCAGAGCTCACAACAGCACTATGATCTCCCTCTGCCATAGCCCAACAGCCAAGTTTTCTTCAATCTTGGGACCTAGAGAGGGTGCATTTGCAGAACGCCTGACAGTAGTGAAAGAAAATGAGCCAGTAGTGGGGAATAAACTGCAGATGAAGGTTAACCAGAGAAGGATGGCAGGACAGTCCCCAATAATCCCATTGAGAAATGTGGTGATGCCCAACAACGTACAGTATAGAATACAAAATAGGAATAAAGATTTGTTCACCATCTGTCTTCTAAGAGGGGACTTGTAAATGGCTTCATTTTTCAGGCTGAATGCTTGATGGGATGCACGAATATTTATATGCCTAGAGACCTAGTAAATGAATGTTGGAGGGGCTCCATGATGAACAAGTATGACATCAAATTAGCCTTTCTGCACCTCCCCGTATATCCAGATTACTTTTACTTATTACAGGCACAGTTTTTGTGGACATTTATTTGCTGACAGAAAGAATTTGCATGGGTGTTCTCTGACAAATGGTCAAAAATAGGACAGGCGAGAACCGTGGACAGAAATCGTATCTGTCATTGCATTCATGACAAAATGAAAATTATATAGGCCCCATCAATTTCTGTGACGTGAATTATTCATGTAAAGTGGTATCAACCGAATGGGCCTGCTCCAGGCACATGAGGATAACAATGAACGGGGGTATAAAAATCTCCTCAGAGAGTGAGAAATTCAAAGAGAGAGCGGAGGATGTTTCTAGAAAAACACAAAAATGTGTGCATTTCACTCCATAACAACTCAGTCGATTGGCAGGCAGAAAATCACTCTGATGCAGTGGATTTGACTGATATGGGCATGTAATAGAACTGACTATTCTGTGCTGACAAACAGGGCCGGACTGGGACCCAAAACCGGCCCTGGCAAAGTGCTTGGCTAGCCTCTTAGGGGTTTGGGGGTGCAGCCGAGCTGTTTACCTGGGTCGTTTCTGCCGATTTGGTTAAAGTGGCGGATATTGCAGCTATGCTGCAAAAAGGGCCCTGTAGCAAAATAGGCCCCGGGGGCCAAAACCGGCCCCAACCCTGGTTGCCCACCTGGGAAATGCCCGGTGCTCGCTATGGCCAGTCCAGACCTGATGACAAAAAACACACATATAGGTCGGCCCAAACACACAGTGAAGTACCAGAAAAGCCCAGGTTTGATATCTGTGTACTTGAGAGCAGGGCACAGGTCCTAAAAAAATAAGCGGGGGACTAACCTAGTTAATCAATATGCAAGTGACATCACAGCACGTGACATCACAGGAAGTGGCATCATAAGAAGTGACACCAGATCTTAAGACGTCACATATATGTTTAACATGTCTTTCATGAGTATATTTGAGCACATTTTGAGTATATAGGGAAACCCTCCTGATTAAGGCAGATGAATCACACTTTTGTAAGCTGCACATAAAACTTTGCTTTCCTTTTGTCAGCGTAAATACCCATAGTGCTTTACAATAAAAAAAAGTGATATTTAAATTATTACAATGCCTCCTCAGGGGTAGTAACCACTATATAAATGCTATTTATTTTCTGTAACTAATGAGACAGACCAACACATCTGACATTTTTACAGGGCATGCATATCTCCTAAACAAAGTGAAAAGCTGCCTCTCTTAAGTATGTGTGAAGTGCTAACAAGGTGTGAGCTTTTGTTTCCCCTCTGCTGCATTTGCTTCTAGATGTGAGGCTCCTGACTGCTCACAGCCAGGAGACTTAAACACAAGAAGGCCTGATGACCCCACTGATTCGGCCTCTGTTATGGACCCAGCGAGATTCTGAACTTAAAAAGCCCCATCCCTGCCTGAACGTTGCTGTGGGATCAAAAGCAGACAACAACTTGCAGGCGCTGCTGAAAGTGTCCCGGTGTTTGGAAATTACACTGGGATGAATTCTGCATATTTTTCCGTGGGCCCCAACTTCTTGGCAGGGCGGATGGCTTCCACCCTGTGAAAATAATGGGTGGGTGCCGTCCACCCGCGTGTACCCCCGACTCGTGCCCTGCTTGAGAGCTTAGTGTGTGCTGATTCGAGAGTGGTGTTTATTCATTTCTATTGAAAAAATAGTAAGTTATATGCACTTAAACTATGGAAAACTACAGAATCAAACTATATTGCTCATAAGGAATGTTAAAATAAGAAAAGAATATATATGAGAAAGGAACACGATAAAAAATCAAAGAACAATATTATGCAACAGTAACACAGCAGTAAACAAGATTATCAAAGTATCTACAAACCACAAGAAAAAGTACATTTTGAAGTTTATAATGGCTATTAGTACAAGTGTTCACCATTAACAGACTGCTGATCAATAATACGTGGGTGTTAAATATGATCAAGGCATCCACAGTACAATATTTGAACATTAATATCATCCTCAAAGTCAGCACATCTTTGAATATATACCTGTTGCACTGTCTTGTGCAAAGTGAGTGGAATAGTGCATGATGACCCTAGCAGTAGAAAGGTGTTAGTTATCCATACCAAAGGGGAACTGAGTAAGCTGGGAGAAAGGGACTGTGTACCTAGTAGCAGGTTTCCCTGAACCCTCAAAAATCGTTTATAGACAGGCAAAGAAGAATTCCAAGACGTGAGGCAAGAATATAAACATAGGTCTTTTCCCTGTTGATATCGAGAGAAGGATAGATTTGTGGAACATTAAGTACGTTTTTGGGAATCAGAATACAGTTAGAAATTAGAAGGTGAAGAGTATTTTGGAAGGCTGGAAAAAGAACAGAGGAATGAGGCATGTCGACAGAAAACCAACAAACATCACAATGTTGAGAGGTTTTAAAAGATCCAATTTCCTACCAGCGTGCCCACCATGCTCTTAAAGGTTGTTAAAACATTCCACCATCCCAATGTTCTCTGTATAGTTAGTGGTAGATAATTGGTAGGATACAGCAGTTTGCTTCTACATCTCTTGTGTAAGAAGAAATGGAATTAATTCCTGATGGAAAACACCGTCTTGGGCAATATAACATGTGAAAGATCCTTGGCAGTGTAATTGCAACTACTCCAGCAGTGGTGCTCATCATATGTAAAGACTGCGGATACCTTGTGGAATGATCTACCACAACCAAGATGTACTTGTTGCATGATGCAGATCAAATGGGTCAGCAATATCAATGCTCACCCGCTCAAATTGTACATTAACTAAAGGCTCCCGACTTACCACTCAGTTAGCAAGTCGGACAGGTCCTACAGAATCTCTATGTGTTTCGATGCATTGCTGGCCAGTAAAAGAGTAAAGAATAAATCCTGTCATGGGACTTTCAAAGGCTCAAGTGTCCGCTAACAGAACCTAATAAGCCAAAGACAACTGAAAGTTCCAGTGCAATAGAGAAACTACTACCCCCTTTCTACTTCTACTTCCTGGATAAGGATTCACAACCTCATTGTAAGGCAGTCTGTTATCCCAGTCAATGCAATGCCTTCTAACCATTCTTGTGCTGGCCTGTTCCTGACCTACCTGCTGAAGTTCCCCAAGTGTCATGTTATTTCATCTTTTGCTCCCGTCACTCTCTGCACCTCTCGCAAACTCTCCTCCCAAAAAGGTGTCACAACATGGCTTGTCCTTGTGACATGTTCAAAGTCAGCCGGGGACACCCTGCACCTCGTACACGCAGCAGAGCGTGTTGAATAAACCCTATGCAGACACTGTGGTGTCAGGTATATTCTCTGTAAGTAGTAAAATTGTGTCATCTTAAAACTGGTATTGCTGGCCACTTCCTGCACCTGTACCCGGGCACGTCCCCACTCACCCTTCGAAAGGAGGGACTCCAGGTGCCAGTTCCAATAATCCATCTGCCTATCGTTCTTTAGGGCAGTGTATTACTAGGAGATGATACGCCTGGTGGACCCTAGGTCTAATATCACCCTCAGAACATGTGTTTCACTGGTTACTCTGGCAAGATCGTCCACAGCTCTCGGACCATGTGGACACACTTGGGTATTGCAGAAATTGCCCCGGACCAATGCCGAAGTGTATCCTTGCCTCCTCCAATGTCATCAATGTATTGTTTAGAAACAGATCTCCCCCTCTCTGACAGCCCCCCTGTATCCAACGTGAAACATCCATGAAGTTGTGTATGCACGTGAACAGACGCAACCACCAAATGGGGAGAACCTTAGCTTAGGGTGCTCGCCTCAGAATTTCAGTAACCACCTTTTCCCATGCTTGTGCGACCCGGAAAACTTTAAAGGGGTTAGCTGCTGGCAGTCTGCGGCCTCACATTCATAACCTGGGGAGGTTGTCCGCTGCAGCAGATCCCTCCAGTAACATCATTTCCCAATTGGGACCGTCTTCGAGTCGTTGTCGAACCTTCAACACAGAAATAGGGTTATTCAGTCTCCCTAGTTCTGCAGGCTAATCTATATACACTCCCTTTATTCTACCTGCTATTAGCTGCCTGGTTGGGTGAACACCCTAAATATCGGATCCAAAACATAGACTGCCCAAAATATCGAATCAAAAATATAGACAGCCCAGAATATCTAATTATTAAAATATAGACAGCCCAAAATATCGAATTTAGGGTATGAAATATCGAATTCCATAATATCGAATTTAAAATATCGATTTCCATAATATAGAATTTTTTTTAGTGTTATGTATGGTAGTATATGTATTAAAATGATGTATTCATTTTGTAATGTATGTTAATTTTTTTAAAGTAATGAATGTTATGTAATTTAATTTTTGAGTAAATTAATTCCGTAGCGGGTTATGGGTTTATAGGGGAATAGGGATGGAAGTCATTTAATTATAGTAAATTTAATATACATTTTTATTTATATGTATTGATAATTAATTGATTGATAATTAATTTTTAATTGGTAACTCATTTTTATTAATTGGTAATTATTTTTTTATTAATTGGTAAATATTTTGTATTAATTGATTAATTGATAATTATGTTAACTGTATTTATTTGGAGCGGGTTGTGGGTTTATAGGGGAATAGGGTGCAAAGTGATTTAATTGTAATAAAGTTAAAAATTATTTTTAATTATATGTATTGATAATTAATTGTGTGATAATTATTAATTGGTAATTAATTTGTATTAAATGGTAAATACGTTTTATTAATCGATTAATTGATGATTATGTTAATTGTATTATTTATTATTTGGAGCGGGTTGTGGGTTTATAGGGTAATAGGGTGGGAAGTAATTTAATTGTAATACAGTAAATATTTATTTTTATTTATATGTATTGATAATTAATTGATAATTAATTATTAATTGGTCATTAATTTTTATTAATTCGTAATTAATTGTTTCTAATTGGTAATTAATGTTTAATAATTAGCAATGGTTTTTTTAATTGGTAATTAATTTTTATTAATTGCTAATTATTTTATTAATTATTTTTTATTGGTATTGATAATTAATTTAATTTAATTTTAAAATAAATCATTACTTTCCCTACTGTTGCACTCTCTGGAGTGGTAATAGTAATTTTTACCCCTACTCTATCCAACGCTTTCCCTACTGTTGCACACACTGGAGTGGGAATAGTAATTTTTACCCCTACGCTATCCAAGGCTTTCCCTACTGTTGCACTCACTGGAGTGTGAATAGTAATTTTTACCCTCCCGCTATTCAACGCTTTCCCTACTGTTGCACTCTTTGGAGTGGGAATAGTAATTTTTACCCCTACGCTATCCAACGTTTTCCCTACTGTTGCACTCACTGGAGTGGGAATAGTAATTTTTACCCTCCCGCTATACAACGCTTTCCCTACTGTTGCACTCTCTGTAGTGGGAATACAAATTTTTACCCCCCGCTATCCCACGCTTTCCCTACTGTTGCACTCACTGGAGTGGGAATAGTAATTTTTATCCCTAAGCTATCCAACACTTTCCCTACTATTGCACTCACTGGAGTGGGAATAGTAATTTTTACCCTCTCGCTATCCAACAAATTCTCTACTTTTTTTATATTACATTTATTATTTTTATATTTTAAGATTTTTTACATTATTTTAAGTATTTAATTGGTTTTAATATTAAATTAATGTTATATTGTTTTTAATATATTTAAAACATTCGATATTATAGTTAACTATATTTTTAACAATCTATATTTTGGATTCAATATTTTAGTACTTACCTGTTTGTAGATAGGGATTCTACATTTTGTCCTTCAATATTTTGGAGTCGATATTTTGGGCATTCTATTTTATGTCCCTCAATATTAAGTCACTGAGCCGCCTGGTTGCCTTTCTGAGTTCAAGCCTAAGAGTCTCCTAGTATTGCCGAAGTTGCCTGAGCCTTAACTTGGGGCATAGCTGGGTTCTCGTTTGGGATATCTTGGGTTACTCTCTTAGCTGCTTAAGACCATATTAGGTAATGAGTTTCAACAGCAGGCCCAAGTGGTTTCAAAGGTATACAGCACCCTTCTAAACTTCATTGAACAGCTTTTGCCCAAAGTGTATTTGTCTCTCAAACATTGTGATGTCCAGTTGCTTGATTGTGACTGCAGGTAATCACTATCTTGTTTTCACAAGTCTATTTGCGTATCATTCAACGTAGAGTTTTGCTCTTAGATCCTTATTTTCATGCATGCACGTTTTTGTCAATTATCTGTTAGCTTTTGATTTCTGTTCTAATGCTTGTCTAACGGCGGCAAACACAGTATAAACAAGGTCACAATAATACACCTGGCCTCCTCCCACAAATGAGGGCACAACATCAGTGTGAGGAGCTGACAAGTAGCACAACTTGACAACATTGTAATTCCCACAATGGAACCAATAGGAAGCAATTAGAAACAACAGTGCTGGGGAGCTGAAATGAAACAACAGTGCTGGGGGGCTGAGATGAAACAACAGTGCTGGGGGGCTGAGATAGTCTGTGAGGTAATAGTGCCAGGGGGCTGAAGTACCCTGTGGAACTATCATACTGGGGACCCTTTATCCAGCAACAGGGGATTGGAGAAAGGCAGAGGAAGGAACACCGGGAGGATCCTGACAATAAGTTATTAAAGCAACTGCCTTAGAAATGTCAATCAAAGCCTGCATCCTACAAGCTATCTCAAACTCGCAAACCATTCAAAAGTATTTATGCCTGCCACATACATGTGTGCAAGTTTTTTTAGAACATTGGTTGAAAATCCTGCGGAGGCGCAATGAGAATCACCTTTCAAAGCAGTAGCGGTCTCTACTCCAATCCCAATTTTCTCTTTCTTCAAGACTGTCCTCTCTCTCTCTCTAATTATCATAGACTTTCAAATATCTTTTCTTCTCTCTTCCTTTTCGTTTCCACTCAGACACTTTCCTCCTTTCCTATTGTTCCTGGTGGGTTAATCTCCACTTCTCCCTCTCAACCCCCCTTGCCTTCTCATCTTCTTCTGTCTTAGCTTTCAGTGGGGCCAACCCTATTTCTTTGCATTTCTTGACAGCTTTGCTGAATAGATCTAAACCTTGACTGGTGCAATAAGCCAAACTTAAAAAAGGGTGACATTCTGAAATCTTATATTCACACTAGATCTGTCACATCTGAAATCTCATAGAAGGAGTTCTCTTATATCAAGTATTTTAGGAAGTTTTCTTGTCTTCAAAAAGACGAAGCTATATATCTGCCTTCTCAATTATTAATTTAAGATACAACCATAACAGAAAATAGCATCAGTGTGAAGCCTTACAAGATAATAAAAACATGTAGATAGATAATAATGTCTAAAGCGAGGTAAAGCTAAACTCCCCTGCTCCTTGTTTAGTTATAGAGCGTTACTCGCTCCAAAGAAACGCTCTTAATAATGTATCAATCCTGAAAATAAGATTAATTCACCTTAGTTGGAACATTGGAAATTAAAAACAAGAAAAGTGATTGTATCAACATTTTAACTAGAGAGACCTCACCGATAATTGACAAAGGTAAATGCTGTCATTGTGATTACAGTAGCCTAACTTTATTCATCTTCATCCTACAATTTAAAGCACATAGATATGAAAAGTTGGGAGTAACATGAATACTCAATACTAAATTGGACGAGCATGGAAAAATGTTCTACTTAATTGACATGGAAGATCCAGTTCTTTTGCATAAGATAGGAAAATCTAAGACTTAGACTGATTGATTTTATAGCCACTATTAATGGTAATATTGCTTAATCTCCCCAGAGCCGTTTAAGAAATAGATTAGTCAGCTGACAAATAAAGTAAAATATCATCAGCAAATATTTTTAATTTTGATGTGCCAGAGACAGGAGGCAGTATATTCTTATTGTTGCACAAACTAGCTAAGGGTGTAAATAGAATATATTTAGAACATATATTTTGAATGATTTCACATTTCAAATATTTTCGCATGTGACAATAACTGGTAAAAAGGGAAATGTTGGACTCTTTCAAAGTAGCAGGAGCACAGGCTTCCCTAATTCAACAATCTTTATATAGAGGACATTTTCAAATCTTTCCTTCACTGCCAGAAACTCCTGATTTTTATAAAGAAATTCAGAGGAAATGACTGTCAAATTTCTTGAGTTCCCTTTTTATATATTTTTTACACTATAATATTGCTGGGATCAATATTTACATATTCCTTATAAAAATGATATATTATAAATGTTTTCTTTCTGATCATTTACCAGGTTAAAAAGGTGAGGTGGGATCCCTTTCGCTTAAGAAACCTGAATCTAAGATAAGATTACATGGCACCAAGTAATTTTGGATTAAACTGTGGCTTTGGAGTTGAGATGAGCAATTCCCCTCTAAGAGCAACATAGGCTCACCAGGGTCAAGTGGGGTGATGGGGAGTGGGGGTCCCAGGTTGTGAAATATGCAATAAAGCATAGTACACAGGGCAGACATTTTTCATAGGTTTAGCTATATGTTTGATAATTGTATTGTTGATGTTTGGATCTATTAAGATTATATCTCGTAATATTTATTGTTTATCCATCAATAGATGGTTCAACCCTCACTTGTTTAAAAAGCCTTAATCCTAGTGTCACTTTTCGTAATTGACCCATTTAAACTTTAAACAATCCTAAAATGTCGGTCCTTTTTTTTGCTTGAGATGCCGCTGCTTTTAGAGGTGTGGTTATCTTTTTTCCCTCTGGCTTTGAAATGGAAGATAGCTGAGGTCAAGCAGGATAATTTTGACAGAGGGCTTTGAATAGCAGCAATTTTAGAGGCACAGCAATTACATTTTTCTAATCATTATGGCCTCATTGAGGATCAGGCCGTTCCACTCCAATGCTTTATAATTTTGCAATATACTTTGTTGGTCCCATAGTTATGGGTGGTGATTTTAATGTTCTTCTTAGAAGTTGATGGTTCATGTAAGGGGAAAACAGCAAAAACCTAAAACAGTGGCATTTATATCTAGGTCAAGACAAGACTTTGGTCTAGTTGAGCCATGGTTTCTTGATAGTCCCCTCTTGAAGCAATACACATATTTTGCAAAGCAATTTAGTTCAGGTGCGAGACTGGATTTTTTAAAATGTTACAACTTTACATAGTTACAAGCATTGTAGAAACTTTAATATGTATACCTTCTGCCAAATTTGTGTAGATTTACAAACATTGTTAACACTTTACTGATTGTCAGTATTAATTAGGTGTTAAAGATTTGTAAATACTTCCTAAACTTTACAGGTGTACCAGAATTGTTGTGATTTTGTGGATTATCAACTAATGCACAGATTAACAAATACTATCAAAACTTTTCAAATTTAGAATTATTGTCAGACTTTTGTGGACTAACAACTATTTTGAAGTTATAGAAGTAAGAGATTTCGAATATTTTTCAGTTAAGGACTACAAATATTTCTGAAGTTTTGCAGATTTATGACTATTGTCAACGCTTTACGGATTCACTTGATTTCCAAAATGTATAGATTCATGTTTATTGTCTATGCGAGACACGTTTATATTTGTTGCCTGACTTGACAGATTTATATGTATTTCTAAAGCTTTTCAGATTTACAAGTATTTACACATCTTTACAGATTACACATGTTTCTGTAGAGTTTCAGATTTAGAGGTACTGCAGAAATTGTTAGATATTGACAGAATTACATTTTTTGTGCAAGCTTCACAAGTTAACAAAAACTGTATAAAGGTTTCATATGTACAAGCATTGTGGAAGCTTTGTAGTTTACCAATAGTGCCTAAACTTTACGATTTACATGGATTCTTTACATTTTACAGAGGTACTAGAAATCTCAAATATTTACTCAGCAGTCTGTGGATGTTGGCTGTTGTTGCCATCTCGTGTTTCTTTTTCTATCATTCCTGTATTTTACTGAGAAAGTGTGGAAATTGTATTGTATTAATCCTTCCACTCTGATCAATGAGCAGACCATCTGGAGAATTCCTCATATTTGTGAAAGTGTATGAGAAGGTGGGTCTATTTTCCAAAGGCCTGAATCACATTGCTAGTAGATTCTCTTTCAAGTCCATGGCTAGCTGGAATTAACTGCCACAATCCAGTGGCAGTGGCCACACGGATTGTACTCACTGACGTCAATTCACCAAAAGGCCTGGGGTAGCGGAAGTGACTTCACATGCCCTTTGACCTTCACTTTTACTCACACATACATATGCTTATAAATACACACACACTCACATATACACACACACTCTGCCTACACATGCACACACATTCACACACACTCTCTCTTATATAAACACTCAAAACTTCAAAGACGAACACAACATACATACATTTAAAAAAAAGAAATTACATCTGCCAGGAATATTCCTTTTACAGCTATTTGCACACTATTTTTTTTATTAAACTAGTGTGAATAGTGTAATATTATTCACTATAAGTAGAATAAAAAATTGACATAAAACGAGGTAAGTGAAGCCCCCACCAACGTCCATAAGGACGAGCTGCCACTGATTTAGCCACTGTTGACGCTAGGGGTCGCAAAGGCAGTGCCAGGGGTCAAAAGGGGCATGCCAGGGCAGGGCCGGCGCTAGGCATGGGCAGTGTGGGCAGCCGCCCAGGTCCTCGCGGCTGTCTAACTGTGATGGGGCCCCCCCACGAGCCCATCAACCTTTTGAAATGGTGCCATTGTAAAAGTGACAGGTGGGGAGCCCCCTCCCTTGGGGTTTGCAGCAGTGGTGTAAAGTGCGAGGCCCACGGAGGGGGCCCCCCTCACCTCCTCACCTCGCCCGGCTGCCATTGACTGAAAAAGGCAATATGACACCCCATCGCTTTCAGGTGCTGCAGAGTGCGAAGGCGGGTTTGTGGCCGTGATCAGCCTAATCGATGCATCTGCATAACATCAGTTAGGCAGCTACTTGAACTGGCATGAGGTGTGAAGTGAGCCCTGCCCCTGCATGAATGAAACGCAGAGCATCCTGCAGGGCTCACATCACAAAAGGCGCTGCTCTTTCCATGGAAGGGAGAAGACAGAAAATGGATAAAGGGCTTATTATTCTTTTCTTTTTTTGCAATTCTGTTTTTTTTTCTCAAACAAGCACGTTCATCCAAAACAAACATTAAAGGAGTAAAACATAAATAATAACTCCAGTTATAAGCGCTTGGTGTTTTTTATTTTCATGTAATTTACATGAACCGAAGGAAGAATGAGCAATTGGGTCTTTAAAAGTTTAGTGGAGATGCTAACATGCAGTGAGGGGGAGGAATGTGGGGGGGGGGGGGTGATCCCACATCCATCCTTATCACCCAAGGGGAGTGCAATGAACCCTCCAAGATACATCCAAGTAATATAACCCCTCAAGCCACTCACCATTCATTGCTGTATGCATGAAAAGTAACACGAGAGCAGTTATGTAACAACAAAATTATGGGGTCCCTCTCTGCAGAATGTAATAATGGGCCCCAGAGTCTCCCACATCTCACAGATATTCATTTGCCCTAGGCTTCATGGGAGCCCCAGGTGGGATGGGGCCCTCAGAAGTGTTGTGGGCCCATCTGTGCTGCAGGGGCCTGTATTGTGCCCAGGCACAAGACGTGAAGCAAGGTAAGAGGCCGGAGAGAAGAGTGGTGAATTGCAGGGCATGTAGGGGAGAGATGGAACTTGAGAGTCAGAAACAGCGAATGGAGGGTAGAGGTAAGAGAGAGATAAAACATGAAGGGGGAGATTTTCAAACCTTTTGCCCTGGTTTTGTGTCACAAAAGTGACGCTAACCGGCGCAATTTTTTTTGCTGCTATTTTCTTTCCAGCGAAAACTTGTTTTGCGCTGGAAAGCACCATCTAAGTAGTGCAAAGTAGTGCAAAGCAGTGCAAAGCAGCGCAAAGCACCATAGCGCTTCAGCGCTAAGGTGTGTGCATGGCGCACAGAGCTGAAATGAGTAACGGTGCAAGGGAAAGGGGAGGAGAGAGCCATGTGTCTGAAGATATGGTGCTCTCCTGCTCCTTTCCTGTCGCGCACTGCAGCGCAGCCTCACCGGGGAGTGGGGGGAGGGGGCTGCACTGCATCACATGACTTGGAGGGGAGAGGTGGACATGAGGGAGGCAGAACCTGTGAACAAAGTTGAGGCCAAAGAGAAAGATGAAAGGCAGTGCTTGGATAGGAGAGTTAGATATAAGAGAAGCAGAACCATCAGGAAAACTTAAGTGTCATAGAGAGGGAATGGTAAGTGTTGGATGTAAGAGGGCAAGACAACCAAGAGCCGGTAAGAGGCTGGGGTAGAGAGGCAGGGGAGAGGTACATTTCAGAAAGGTAGAACCAGTGAGATAAGGCTAGAGACTGCACAGAGATGAGAGGTGAAGGGCTCAGCAGGTAGGTAGGAGGTGGGTGAAATATAGGCAGAATTTGGGAGAAAGGTAAGGGACAGTAGGTAAGATAAAGTGAAGTGTAGAGCATGGAAGGGAGACATGGATTTATGAGACAAACAGTGAGACAAGGTAAGAGGTAAGGGGGTCAAAGAGGAGAGGTGGCTGTAAAGGGGACAGACCAGCTAAGAAATCTTAGGAGGCTGAAGGAAGAAATGAGAGGAGAATGGCAGTACATGGATGGGGTATGTAGATGTAAAAGAGGCACTACAATCAAGAAACCTTATACAGAGAAGAGAGAGGGAATGATGAGAGGTGGGTGTAGAAGGCCAGAATCAGTGAAAAAGGTAAGAGGCAGGGGGGGAGATGAGGCATACAGCATGGAGGAGAAAGGTGGATATAAGAAGGACATAACGAGAAAGAGAAGCAACAAAGTTGGGGATAGCAGAGAGATTGATGTAAAAGGTGCAGAATCCACAAAATAAGGTTTGAGGAAGAGATGAGAATAAGAGTAGAGCATGAATGGAAATAAGTGGTGTAAGCAGTGAGCAGTGAAGGTAGTGTATTGATAAAAGTCATAGCTGGCAAGAGAGAGAAGTGGATGGAAGAGAGAAAAACCAACAAAAGACAGAGGTGAGATGAAGAGTCAGAGAGGAGGGGAAGATAGATGTTCGATGTGCAGAACCAGAAAGTGAAAGTTAAAGGCTTGGTGAGAGATTAGAGATGAAGTGTAGATCAGGGAGGTAGAGTTCGATGCAAGAAGGGCAGAATCAGCAAGGAGAGAGGGAAGAAGGAAGGGGAGAGGTGTATGTAACGAAGCAGGAGCAGAAAGAAAAGATAAAAGGAAAGGGAAGAAGTTAAAGGCATGGCTGGATTTAGGATGGCATAACCAGCAAAGAAGATAAAGACTGGGTGGAGAGTTGAGATGTGAAGAGTAGGGCAGGGACGAGAGATGTGGATTTAAGAGGGGAGGAATCTGCAAGTGAATATGAGAGGCAAGGTGGAAAGATGAGAGATAAAGAGTCGAGCATGGAGGTGTGAGGGTCAAGATGGATGTAAGAGGCCTTACAGAAGCTCTCCCTAGTGAGGGGAACTGGGGCTGCAAGCTGTTTGTAATTTGAATGTGGTGTTAACCTTGCTACCTGTTATTAATTGCGATTTGCACTCAGAGCGTCTTTTTAATATCGTCTTGATTTTATCTTGGGGGCTTTTTAGAAATAACGGGAATGATGAAGTTTTAGGCACACTGACATTCTGACAATCTATCATCTCCCTCACTCGGCCCATCCGCTTTTTAGCCGACACTCGGCGGCGGTGGGCGCCATCTTTAGTGAGGCGGGGAGAGCGCTCTAGTCGCGCCGACCTCCCGCCTTCTTCTCTCCCTATATTATGTGTAGGCCGGCCAGACGGCGCAGCGGGCTGGCGCAGCGGGCGCGCCGGACGCGCGCCGGAGCCGCGCCTAAGCCAAGCCCGTCTGCGCCCGTCCGCGCCAGGACGGCGCCAGGCCCAGGGCATACTGCCCATAAACCTCCTACTATCAGGTACGACAGCAATGATTTATTTGCACTACGCTCTGAAACGGGTGATTATTGTAAGGGTTGCCCCACCATCGATCTTCTCCGGGGTCCCTTCTTATGCCCTCATTACAAATGGATGCCCTCTGTGACAGTTTTTAAAGCACACGAAACGCCGTCCCCATCAAAGGCTACTCCCAATAATTTTAAAGGAGGTCTCATTAATGCCAGGTCCCTATCCTGCCACTGCCAAGATATATATGATTTAATATTATGTCATAATTTGGATGCTCTTTTTATTACTGAAACTTGGCTAAATGATTCATCTAATCCCGATCTGGCAACGGCCCTCCCCCCAGACTTCACCTTTTTCAGGCGGGACAGACCTGCGGGTCGTGGGGGTGGAGTAGCACTTGCTATTAAGAAAATCTTCCTTTGCCATACATTTGACTTAGACCATCTTAAAGGAAGTGAAGGCATAGGCTTCTCGATTAAAATCAATGCCTCTACCTCCTTCTCGGGGGGACTGATATACCGCCCTCCTGGCAATGCTTCTTCCTTTCTGGGCTCCTTAGATGATGTCCTCGGGGCACTTATGTTACACTATCCCAACTTTACCCTACTAGGGGATATGAACGTACACTTAGAATCATGTGTCGATCCCCACACTATCTGTTTTCAACATTCGTTAAACATTTTTGGACTATCCCAACTTGTCACTGCGCCTACCCACCGTGCAGGCCATACTCTTGATGGCATCTGTTCTAATCTCACAACCTTGATCACGTCCCCTCCGATCCCTCAAATTTGGACTGACCATTGTCTCATTCCATTTGACATCAGGATACAAGCCCACGCCTTTTCCAGCATTAAGCGAGCCCACCCCTCCTTTACAGTTAACTGGAGAAAAGTGACTGAACGCATTAAGCTGGCTGCCCAACCCTTAGTCCAGGCCCCCAAACTTATTGGAGATGTTGAAGTGGATTCCCGTAATTTCCATGCCTGGATGGACCAAATTATTTCGGATAATTCTGACCCTAATGGCCACCATGCTAAATGCCACAAAAGAAAGCCAAATGCTCCCTGGTGTACTCAAACTTTAACTGACAGCCACCTCCTTTGCCGTATACTGGAAAGGAAGTGGAGAAAAACCTATGACGAGGCCTCAAGAGCACTCTATGTTCAGCAGAGGAAAATATACCTCTCCAGCATTAAAGCGGCTAAAAAGGATTATTTTACTAAGGCTATAGATGAAGCTCATCAAAAACAAAAAACTGTCTTCTCAATAGTCAAGTCCTTCACCCACCCTAAAACTCTCACACCTGAAATCCCACCGTCCGAAATTCTGTGTAACCAAATCGCAGATTTCTTTGTGGATAAAATTGTTAGTATCCAGAGAGACTTCCCCCCTCCCTTGATTACTCCTCAGGAGGTAACTGTCAACTATCCCCCTCTTTGTAGTTTCAAACTCGTTTCCCTCCAGCAAACACGCAGTGCAATTCTGGCCTGCAAATCAGGAGCCCCAACTGACTCCTGTCCTCCTAGCATTTTACACCATCTAATTGAGGTAGTGAATCCCAGCATCAATGTCATCGTCAATGAATCTCTTCTTTCAGGGATAGTGCCTAGCAGCTGGAAAAAGGCTATTGTGAAGCCCTTGATGAAGAAGCAGAATAAATCTCCAACTGATCTTACCAACATGCGCCCTATTTCACTACTACCTGTTCTAGGCAAAATCACGGAAAAGCTAGTGCATGGAGAGTTAAAAACATTTATAGAATCTCACAACCTCCTGCATCCTCAACAGTCGGGGTTCCGCTCCGGCCACTCCACTGAAACAGCTTTGATAGAATTATCCGATTCCATTAGGTTCTTGCAGGATGAGGGAAGGCAAGCCGTCCTCATCCTGCTTGACTTAACAGCAGCGTTCAACACTATTTCTCATGTCATTCTGATTAATAGAATGCGAGAGATTGGCGTGACAGACACTGTTTTGACATGGGTAAAATCTTTCCTGTCTAACAGGTCCCAAACCGTGTCATTGGGTCCCTATCTATCCAGCGAAAAACCCATTACATCAGGAGTTCCTCAGGGGTCCATATTAAGTCCACTCTTCTTTAACATCTATATGGCTCCCCTTCTCGCTGTGATAGAGTCTCATGGGATCCTCGTCACGTCATACGCCGACGACACACAACTTGTCGTCACCATCGACAAAAAGTGCACGGACGCAGACTTGCGATTTCGGAACTGTCTCGCTGATGTTTTCCAGTGGTTGAACAAAAACCACCTGAGGTGCAATAGCGCAAAGACCGAAATTATACCACTTGGTAAAGATCTATCCTTCTGCCCGAAAGAATGGTGGCCCAAAGGATCAGAGGCCCCTCCCAGTGCAGTGGCTTCCGCTCGTAATCTAGGCGTGCAATTTGATTCATCCCTTTCTTTCGATGACCACGTCAGGATTACTGCTGGGCGCTGCTTTGGACTTATTACATCCCTAAAGAAATTCTTCGACTTCCTCCCCATTGCAGCTAGGAAATCAGTCGCGGTAGCTTTAATACTCTCCCGACTTGACTACCGCAATGGCCTAATGGCCGGTGTGAAGAAGTCTACGCTTAGGAAGTTACAAAGTATACAACACGCGGCCACCAGATTGGTACTGAAACTCCCTCGAAGGTCATCAGCCTCAGCAGCACTCAACTCCCTCCATTGGCTGCCCCTTCATAAAAGAATCCTTTTTAAACTTTTACTGACCGTGTTTAAATCCACGAAAAATATTGGGCCCCGCTACCTTGTTAATCGCTTCTTGTACTACAATCCCACAAGATGTCTGAGATCCTCGGGTACCAATCTCATTACGACCCCGAGGTTCAAGTATAAAACTAGGGGTGGGAAAACTTTCACTGTCCTGGCAGCAAGGGCGTGGAACAACTTGCCCGTTAACCTCAGACTAATTGAGAAGGAGAGTCTCTTCAGGAAGCTCTTAAAGACATGGTTGTATCAACAATCAGACACCTCTGTATTGGCAGCTATCTAGATTCTCTCCAATGCTTTTTTTTACACGTATGCTCAGCGCCAAGATGCTCCTTCCGGAGCGAAAGTTCGCGCTCTACAAATACCCATAAATATCAAAATATCAAAAGAGTGGCAGAACAAGAGAGTACAGGTAAAAGGCTTGGGCAGTGGGGAAAGATAATACTTTAAAAGGAGAGCATGCAGAACGAGGTGGATGTAAGAGGGGCTGAACAAGAGGTGAGATAAAAAGTAATGCACAGAGAAGAGAGGTGAATGTAAGTGGGCAGAATCAGCAAAAAAAGTAGGAGGCTGGAGGAGAGGTAAAAGTGTCTTTGAACTAGCATGTGCTGCTAAGTACATTTAGCCTTCTGCCAAAGTTTCTTTATTTTCCAAGTAGAAAGTGTGGCTTAGATTTGCGATGTGTGTCATCCTTCACAAAAGTTTGTGATCTCGAACCATCCTCGACATGTCTGCGGAATTACAGCCTGCTCTCTGCGTACTCTTACTACTCTTACTAC
Organism: Lissotriton helveticus; assembly: GCF_964261635.1. Classification (NCBI taxonomy): domain Eukaryota; kingdom Metazoa; phylum Chordata; class Amphibia; order Caudata; family Salamandridae; genus Lissotriton; species Lissotriton helveticus. The sequence goes on along the minus strand of NC_136065.1, from coordinate 597,996,525 downwards.
GCTTGATGTTTCTATTAAATGTAGCTCCCATTTGGGACCCTTTCCTGCCCATTTAATGAATGGATATCTAAACATCATAGACCCTGCCCTGACCTCCATTTGCAATATCGCCCTTACGTTATCATCTGTCTCAACCAATGTAGAAAAAAAAAAAAAAACTAAAAAGCAGCGTTTGTACCTCTGCTCAAAAATCCTTCGGCAGGCTCAAAGCTTCTCAGCATCTTCTAACACCTCTGCTGCCTTTTTCTGAAAAATCCTTGAAAAATAAGTCAACTGACAAATCTGTTTCATATAAACTAAATTACTTCTTAATCGCTTGCTAGTTGGATTCTGACCTCTCCATAAGTTGTAAGCATTTCTTGCTGTGTCGAAGAGTTTGGGCCTGATTCTTGATCAGGAAGGCAAAGCAGCCTTGATATTACTAAATTATATTGTTGAATTTTTCCCATCTGGTGCTTTTGAATCAACTGAAACAACCTGGAATTCAAGGTATTCCCCTGACGCGGCTTCAGCTCTATCCTTTCTGAGAGGCCTGGTCTCTAAGCAAGAAAATGTTTTGGACTTGCATGCAATCAGTTGCTTTTTGGATAAAGACAAATTCATTAAAACTAAACAGCAAAACATCAGACATCCCCATCTTTAAGGGGCCTGGTACCATACACACTGCTCTTTGGTGGCTTCTGGAGCTGGGTCAATCAACCACCATGGTTGTGTCAACAACAAAATCCTGGATTTATTTTCCAATGTCTTCTCTCTGTGTCTGGACAAATGGTGTGTTATCTACTTCTACTACATCCATATGCAATACCAATATCTGCATTTTCACCTGTCATTAAGCAAGACTGTTGTACAGTCAATTATCTTCTCACAACCAGATTATGCAAGTGTTCCCTGTCTTGAACTTCCCACCTTATGCATTTGGTATCCTTCAGATCATTAAGAACACTGATAGGATTCTAATCTAAGGCTGCTCTAGATACTCTTTCTGCTGATTACCGAAATCAAATGATCTATCAATTTGCCATTGTGCACTGTATAAAAGGGCCTGCTCATTCTTCAGTACTATATTAGTCCTTCTGTTTATTCCAGAATCCTACGCTCTGTAAGAGCCATGCACCTGTGCCATCCTAAAATTAGGAGGAAACATAGTGGAGGTAGATCCTTCTCCTTTCTAGCTGCACAGGACTCGAAATGTCTCAGTCTTGAGCTACGGTCATCTTAAATCTTCTGGGAAAAAAACGTAAAACTGGCCTTTCAATACATTAGTATAGCATGTACCTTTTCCTTGGAAATTCCTTAGCACCAGGTTACCCTCTTGGTGTGGTATTGTCATTCATCTCTTTCCATAAAACAATAACTAAAGAAATTTGCTTTATCTGCACAATTTGGTGTAATTTAACAAAACAAACCTGAGGAAAGGGGCAGGAGAAGAAACCCAAATATCTTGTAAAAGTAGTTTGCAGGCCTATTAGGTATCTGTTCCAACATGTTTTAAAGTTTAGCATTTGTCAATAACTGTCCAAGAAACTAGAGCCACTAGAACACTAGGTATCCTGTCCCAAAGAGTATTAAAATATATTTACCAGGCTGCTGCACAGGGTCAGTCTGGTCATGCTCCCAAAGATAGCCTGATCACTGTCAAGTGCGGAATGACAATGGGAAGGCCTGGGCAACACAAGATGTAGTGATGTGAGGCCTGGGGAAATTTCAGCTTTTCAGCAGTACACTTTAAATGAGCCTTGCTTTGGAGGTGAGAATAAGTGGCAGTTTACAGTAAAAGGGGGCTGCAGAGGGGAGCTGACTGAGGAGCGAGTGGCTCATTTCCATAGAGTACATCATCACACATAGAGCGATTCGCCAGTCACTGAGCCTAGGTGAGTGGGTGGACAGTAGTTGTAGGAAGGCAAATATAGTATTGGCGATTGGAAGGACCAAAAGTTTTTGATTAGGTAGCCTGGGGCATGATTGGAGTAATTTATGGATAATGGACATGGTCTTTCACGGGTCTTGCTTTCAATTGTCTCTTTAACCAAGATCCAGTGCATTTACTTGCGGCTAAGTGCAATTTGGTTGTTTCTTCTTAGGCTAAATTTGAGTCAAGCGACATGTGTCTGGACCCATCGCAATTTGGCAGGTATCTTCTCATTTATTAAGGATATGTGACTTAAAATGTGACTTCAAATCTTTAAAAATGCAAAGTTCAGGGATTCTGAGGGATTCTGGGAGATTTATTTTGAAAATCAAACACCGCTTCCCCACCCTATTCCACATTGCTAGATTTAATTTCCTTGTAAGGGAAACCTGCATTGAGTCTGCTAAAATAAATCCCTCTTCTTGTGTTGCTTTATTTACTACTTGTCTGTTGAGTGACTGGCTCCCATTGTAGCTTTTGGCAGTTTTTTTTTACCTGGATACACATTCTTGTCCCTATTTAGCCATCTCATCTTTATATCTTTAATTTAGTTCTTTCTTTTCATCTCTTAAAAATGAAGTTTGACAGTAGTTGCCGGGATTAGGCATTCAGTTTGTGGGAAAGGTCTAGCTTCTGGTGCTCCTGCCACCCAACATGTGTATGTCATCTGTGCCATTTCATCCTCTTATTTGTGCTTTCTGTTTACTGGAGCATTTTCAGGTCGCTCACCCGAACCAGCATAGATCCCTTTATTTTGATGTCCATGCCTGCTAAAACCAAATGCCTTAACCTTGACCTTCATTGGTGCGACTGGAGTATCAGGGAGTCACCTGAATATCCATTGTATAGCTATGGGACAGTCTGTCTTAGAATTTTATTCATTCATTAATCTGGAAACATCGGTTTTGAAGAAATAGAGGCCTAGCTTTTAAACCCCGTTTGACGTGTTGCATTTCCACATAATAGAGCTTAAAAAATATTTGCACTTATTTCATTAGGGCTATTATTTTGATTTGTAACCATCTCAGTGATGTACACATTAGAGAGGTAACTTCTTGCAAAGCTACTTCAACAGTGCCAGAAAATGATTAGTCAGTGGACACTTCTTATAATGTCACTTGCTGTGATACTACATCTTATGTAAATTAGAGGGGCCTCGCATGTTCCTATCCTGCCCGGGGCCCCACGAATCCTAGGACCGGCCCTGTGCCAGGGGTTGCAAAAGCGACCCCTAAATGATAAATATGTTTGTACTTGGCCAGCATGTGGTTGTGCCTGTGGATCTTCACAGTGAGCAGATAATGTTATACATATCTTTTATAATTCTTTGTGACATTTTGTTTTGTTCCACCTGTATTGCCTGAATGGGTGTCCGTTTTTGCTCAACTTTTCTCGAATGCAGGTTCAAGAAATGAGTTTCAGGGTTGCTCCTTTTCTTTGAGAAGAGTGAATCTCTGCCTCCTGTACTACACACTTGTCTTCAATCAGGGGACTTAGTCGTTGCTTGTTGCTGAATTTCTGTTACTAGCAAGCACAAATATTTGATGCCGCTTTTTCCTGAGATATATATCCTGCATTGTGCGTCCTGTTTATGTGAGGCGAAACAATGGATGCTTTCCTTGTTCTGCCCTGAATGGATTATTCAGTGATTTCGTGGTTCTTCAGCTCTTATTTACAGACCAGCAGGTGCATGTTTTATTTTGAGACAGTGTCACGCTATTTGCAATCTTGAATCTTGGCCAGGCCTCATGCTTGACTGCCAAAGAGGCGCATTGGTTTAAACTATTTTCAAATAATTGTGTGCAGAGCTTCACAGAGAGCTAAGTAATGTGGTCTTTTTAGCACAGCATTTCATGTCTTTTTGGTTGCCTGTAGATGTACAGATTTACAAGCCCCTTGTGACACATTTACGCAGCCGTTGCGTCACTTCTGTGACGCAGCGGTGGTATAAACCATACGCCATGTTGCGCCGTATTTACAACGTGACGCATCTAGGGAGAGGCGTCACGTTGTAAAGCCCTGCGCCACATGAAACCTGCGCCAAGTTTCAAGTGGGTGTTCCTTCGCAGGGTGGGCGTTCCCTCGCAGGTACACCTCGTACAAGTAATGCAGTGAAATCTACAATATTTCACTGAGTCACTTTTACGGCCATGCTGCATCAAAAGCAGGCGTTAGGAGTGATGCAGCAGGTTACTCATAGGGCGCCCCGACCCTTCCTGGAGCCGTGTCGCGACTCCAGCAATGCACCGCCTTTACGCCAGGAGATGCGACACGCATCTGCCCATCCGTGTGCCACGGCATGCCGTATTGTAAATGCGGCGCATCAGTGGTGGCGCACAGGTGGTTTTGTGTGTCGCAAGTGTTCTGGAGCATCCTTGCTGATTTGCAGAGCTGCGCCAGACCTTGTAGATCTGCCCCATAGTGCTTACACACACACACACAATGCCACTTCAAAGCACTACTGCTATAGACGAGAAGCAAATGATAAAACAATGCTGGGTGGCTCTATAGTTGTTACATCAACTCGAGGCTGCTTCTAGGTGCTGAAGAAGAAGGGGAGTTTATCTTCTTTAGCACTTATACAGCTTGACAACAGTTGCAGGGGAGCCGTCTTCACCTTATGTTGGCCACTACATGCCACAGACCTATTTGTCTCTTGAATAAAAAAGTATAGTAGTAGAATGTACTTTATTCGATTTTAAATAAACCATAAAAGATGGACATATAAACAATGTATATGATAAATAAACAATTATCTCCCTGGACGGAGATACCGTATCCGAAAATATTCCATCTCTGTTCATGTATTTATAAGTATCAGCCATCCATTAAATATCTAGTGAGAGATAGCATCAAAAGTGATCTTGTGCATTGCAATGTCATATTAGCCAGTTAATATAACAGCGTAATATAAACATCAGTAGCGCATTTTGGATACAGTACTCTTGGAATCACAGGTGCATGCGCAATATAATGGTCTTCAGATCATTTAAAAATAGTCGCAATATTCAGCTGCGACCCGTGCAGGTAAGAGCGGGGGGGGGGGGGGCGAGTAGGGATTTTTCAATTGAAATCCCCCCCCCCCCCCCCCAGCCCCTCCGCTCTTACCTGCATGAGCCGTGGGTGCCAATGTTATGTATAAAAACACCTGGGTCCAGACACATAATAAGGTGCTTCTACTTATATAGATATTACCCAAGCTTAGTTTATACCTCTAGGAAGGGTGAATGCTTGAGTAGGCCTTGTGCTCCTGTTAGATATCTCACCTATGACCTATCAAAAAAGGTTTTGAGATTGTACCGTTATTAGACCTCAGCTCTGTGCTGATTGGTCAAATGCAGCCGCGGCCCGTGAAGGTACGAGCGGTGAGGCAGGGTGGGGGGGATTTTGACAGACGATGATGAGGGGAAATTAATTATTTATTTAATTTCCCCTCATCATCGTCTGTCAAAATTCCCCCCACCCTGACCACCGCTCTTACCTGCACGGGCCGCAGTTGGTCAAATCCTCTCTGTCATAGACTAAGGAGAGGCCACGAGCGGCACTCCTCCGTCACATGCTACGCATTTGTCCCTGGCAATGTCGAGGCCTCTTCCAAACGCCAAGGGTCCTTTCCTTAACTGAAAACATCTTTCCAGGAGATCCCTGAATAATCTTCTCGACAGACCCCTCCTTACCTAAAACAACAACTTTCAAGTTACAAACGGTGTCCCTTCTTAGTGCTGCCTGAGAAGCAGGGGTTTAGATTCTCGCGGCTCAGTAGCCTAATGTCGCAGGTTCGAATCCCAGTGGATCCGCTCAGCCCACCCAAGAGCTATGTGTTGATCCTGGGTGCTGATGGGTTTCTGGGTTGTGCGAGGGACTGCTAGAGGCTATATAACTGTTTATTCATGGCTGTGTGAGTTTCAGGGAAGAGATAAATGCCATCTTGTATTCTATTCATCTAACTAGCAGGCTCTCTGACTCACCCCAAACCTCTTTTACTAATGTGAACTCACAGATAATCCTTTCTAAACTCCTCCCTTCTCTGCCCACCCTTTATCCTATTCATCCAACTAACGAACTCATGTCTACCACTCCCAATAACAATTTATATTTTCCTCTACTAATCCACCACTAATCCACCTTTGGATACCGGAGTAGAGTGTTACTCGCTGAAAAGCACTTCAATGCCTCCTCAGGGGTAGTAAACGCTTTATAAATTCAAATGAAATTACAATTATGTGGTGGTCTCTTGGGCGCTGGCCCAGAGTTCTCTCTTTTGGGGCTTTGTAGTTGGCCATTAATGGCTGTATGATATTTAAGTATTTATTTATTTACTTGTTCGTTATTTTACAGAGTGCAAATTACACTTGACCGCATTTCAGAAAAATGTTCAGCAGAATGGCATGCAAACATCAGACATTGGTCAACTATGTTTTGACACATAGGGAAACAGAACATTTTTTGCAGCATGACTTTGGTCATGAATTACAGAGGATTACCGTTTACAGGAGGCATACAGTGGTAAATAGGAGGTAAGTGAAACAATAATTGGAGACTATAATTACAATAGCCTTAGCTGTTTATAGCGTGTGATGTCACTTCAACTAACATGCTTGGTGTCCAATCCTCCAACATCGTGTAGAATATTGACCCCTCCACTACCAAGACCAGGTGTAGATCACACAACGGTAATGTCAGAGGGATGAGAATGGTAATTGTCATCAAAAGGACATGGCTCAGTTTAATGCAAACCAGACTGACAAAGCCATTAAGACACCAACAGAAGGGAGACATTTTGTACACTAGAGTTAATCATCAATCAGGGAGTTTTAAGTGCGCTACTCACCCATGAGGGTCTCAAGGTGCTGGGGGGTGCAGCTCCGGTCAGTCGAAGAGCCAGGTCTTGATGGTCTTCCTGAAGATGTGCAGGGTGGAGGCGCGTCTGATGTAATTTGGGAGCTCGTTTCAGGTCTTGGCTGCGATGTAGGATAAGGTTCTTCCACCCTTTCTTGCTCTGCGGATGCACAGGGATTCGGTGCGGGTGAGGTCAGAGGATCAGAGGTTTCTTTTGGGTACATGAAAGGAAATTCTATTCAGGCCCGGACTGGCCATAGCGGGCACCGGGCAATCCCTCGGTGCGCGGCAAGGGTGGGGGCCGGTTTTGAGCCCCTGGGGGCCGATTTTGTTAGAGGGCCGTTTTTGCAGCATTGCTGCAAAATCGGCCCTGCAACAAAATCGGCCGAAAACCGGCCCTAGCAAAGCGCTCGGCGGCACCTACAACCCCCCCCCCCCCCCCCCCCGAGTGGGGAGGGGAGGCCGGCCGAGCACTTTGCCAGGGCCGGTTTTGGTTCCCAGTCCAGCCCTGATTCTATTGTTGAGATATTGGGGTCTGGTGTTGTGGAGGCATTTGTAGGCGTGGGTGAGTATCTTGAAAGTTACACCCCTCTCGACGGGGAGCCAGTGGAGGTTACCCAAGAGTTGGGAGAACTTGTCTGGAAAGCACTGTGGGGGCCAGGTAACTGTTCAAATCTACCTGATTGGCCCCCCAGACCTTATCCATGTCGGATTTGATTGCCCAAGCCTGTTTGGGGTTGCCAAACTAACATTTACAAACTTTTCTAAAGTTTTCAAACTTTATGATCGCCATTGCTTATTTGCGGTTGGATTAAAAATTAAGATTTCTTTAAAAATCTACATCTGAGGAACCCTTCGGTGGATTTTCCTCATCTTGGACTGTTAAAATTCATAAAAATATAATCTATTTCCATTAATTAGTGTCATATTTCTTTCGTGCTTTGTGGCTTTCTTATTTCGTTGCTTGGTTCTGTTAAACGTTTTACACGAGTTCCCTTGTTCAAGCCTTGTTGCTCAATGCCATAGCTACCCAGGATTGAGTTTAAGGTTTTACAAACAAGCCTGACTGGACCCAAGACAGTTTGTTCAAGAATGTTTCCATGGTAAGGCCACACAGCCATACCATTTAGTGCATCCAAATCCTGACAAATCAGTTTGCCATCTAGATAATGACAAGAAATAGAAGTAAGGTGTACACGCTAGTTTCATGAAGTTTTTTCCACCATGAAAAGAAAAGGTCACTGGCACACCTGCCCTTACCACCTAAAAACTGGGCCCTGCTAGCAATTGCACCAACTATTGCATGAATGAACAGCTAATGCCCCTTGTTCGATTAATATGCTGCATCAATCAGATTTCCGGAGAAGGAGTGAGCCATGCCTGATGCTGCACATCGAAGGGTCCAGGAAACAGCTTCTTCATTGAATTTTTTCTAGGATTCAATTATTGCCCGTAAGACCGTTCAGCCAGACTGTCCTAGTTTTAATTTCTACCCAGAAGATTGAACTCTTGGAAGATGCTTCTTTACCTTAGGCAGCGTGCTGCCAACAATTCTCGGACCCCTCACCTCCCTAAGAGGTACATGATAATACACTGCCCCTTGTATTATTAAAATATCAGGGAACAGGATTACTCCAGCATACAAGCACTTTCCAGAAGTCCAAATAAGCATTACAGTTTGAGATCCCCCAACACTGAGCTAATGGCACCTAAACCCTGCTGATAACTGATCTGCCTCAAAACTACTTCTCACCGGCTCTATGAAGGAACAGATGTTGACCCATCTCATCGGAGAGATTGCTGAAAGAGACAGAGGGCAAAAAAAGCTATAATTAACCTGCCCATGTAAAGAGAGAGGTATGATCATCAATGAGAGGGTAACATTTAGACAGACGCTATACTCAATTGGGGTCTAACATAACATCCAAAACAGCTGGACTTCCATCTTCCTTGCTACCTTTTTACTTCTGGAGGCAGATGTTGTGACCACCCCAATGCTGAACAAATGGAATGTGAAATCCACCGGGTCCACCCCTCGCTGAGATAGTGTGCGTTCACAATGGTGTGTGCTTAAGCAGCTTTGTAACTTGGGAACATGTTAGTAGTGAAGCCATCTTGAAGCAGCAATATGCTGGATTCCCTGATGAGGATCAAAAAAGTGTGCCACTGCTGGGGCTGCTGCAGGATTCTTTTCTTTCTGGGTCTGTCTTGGACTTCCTCAACCTCAATTTAAGGACCTTCTGGCAGGAAATCATATGGAGAAAAACCTATTGTTGCAAAAGCTTCAGCATTTCTGTAAACCTGCTCATGACAAAGGGCTTTCTCATATTGGGCTTACTATTGCAAAAACGTTTGCCCCCTTATGGCTCATTTGACATAGACCTCCTCTGTGGGAACCCACCTGAGACTCCTGAAAAGGGCATTTGATGACAGGTGTGATTCTTGAACAGATCAAGTGATCTAGTGTGCTCCCTCTGTCTCTCCAAGAAATGCAGAGCCCCCACGACTCTGATTCAGTCCTCCCCATTACTTGCATCGAAGAGTTCATTATATACCTACCAGGCCTACTCATATGCAGACTTGGTCCTAGGAGTCAGGGACACCGCAATCAATTCTTGGACAACAAGGTACAAGCTTCCACATTTGTCTGGAAATAGGTGTAATCTCCTTGTCTGTTTCTAGCAGCTGATTCCTGTTTCGTGCCTACTACTGTATTTTTCACTCACAGCACAAGTTGGGCAGTAAAATAGACATATAAGGCCAGGTAGCTGCAAATCATTGACTTAAGAACCCTCTGCACAACAGGAGACAAAGCACTCAGATTATTGATGGCCAAAACCGCAAATTCCGCCATAGCCGGACCCATGCCCAGCTTCGAAAGGAGGAGTGGTATGCGTGGAGATAGCTACCCCACCATGTAAAAATATCCTACATACAGAAACGTCAACTAAATGACCAAAATACGTCCCGGCCTTTGGCAGAGATGAATCTCCTTCACTGAGTGCTATGAAGCCTTGTAGTGAAAGCCAAAGATATCTGGAAGCCACAAAGCTGATACCCCTGCTTTCAACCAAGACCATAATTATTGGAACATGGAACTTGAGGACCATGCATGAGACGGGCAAGACAGCCCAAGTGGCAGTGGAGATGAAAAAAATGCAACCTTGTCTTGCTTGGCATCAGCAAGACCAGATGGACACAGTCCGGACAGAAAAGACTGGCTCCAGGTGGAATGCTGCTGTATTCGGAACACAAGAAAAATGTCCCACAAACTCAGGGAGTAGCACTCAGGCTACTACCATCAGTCATCAGAGCTCTGATTGGATGGTAAGTCCACGGTCCCAGAATCATCACAGCGACCTTCCATACAAAGCAAGAGGATGAACATGAATGTTATTCAGTGCAATGCTAATTACAACAACAAAAGAGTGACTATTACTGTGAATTCATAAGTGACAGAATGTCCCTACCTAATGGAAAACACAGTGTTGGAAAGAAAAAAGAGGGAAAAATTCATAAGGACAAAAGACTGAAAAAGAAAAAACCTATTTCTTAAAAGAACCCTCACTCACCCTACTGGTGACATGCTTCATCATGGGGTTCCCACAAGAGGGACCGCGTGTCCCCCCTATGTGCTGCGACGCCTGCGATTGCAGCGAAGCAGGTTTCTTTGTAAGTGTTTTATTATGTGAGTGCTCAGTGATGTGAGTGTGTACACCTGGACACGGGGGTTCTAATAAAAACCAACACGTGGCCCCACCGTTTTTAATGTGAACAGCTGGTCCACTAATAAAGTTTTTTTGGGTTCAGCTGTGATCTTTTAATACACACTCACATCACTGGGCACTCACATAATAAAACACTTACAAAGAAACCTGCCCCGCTGCAATCGCAGGCGTCGCAGCACACAGGGGGGACACTCGGTCCCTCTTGTGGGAACCCCATGATGAAGCATGTCACCACTAGGGTGAGTGAGGGTTCTTTTAAGAAATACGTTTTTTCTTTTTCAGTCTTTTGTCCTTATGAATTTTTCCCTCTTTTTTCTTTCCAACACTGTGTTTTCCATTAGGTAGGGACATTCTGTCACTTATGAATTCACAGTAATAGTCACTCTTTTGTTGTTGTAATTTGATTAACAGGGGTTGAAGAGTGACCTCTCAAACCCTTACTCTATCGTTGATTACATATATTCAGTGCAATGCACCTACAAATGACAGCAATGAAGAGGAAAAAGAACAGTTTTACAGCAGACACCAGTCCACCCTGGAGAAATGCCTTGAAAGAGACATCACCATACTGATGTTGACCTCAATGCGAAGATTGGAAGCAACAACAGTGGGTATGAAGAAGTCATGGGCAACCACGGCCTCGGCGACATGAATGAGAATGGTGGAAAGCTCACAGATCTCTGTGCCCTGATCAGGCTGGTGATAGGCGGTAGTGTATTCCCACACAAAAGAATATACAAGGTAATGTGGAAGACACCAGATCATTCAACAGAGAATCAGTTCGACACATGTCTGCATTGCCAAGAAGTTCTGAAGGTCCATGCAGGATGTGAGAGTGATGAGAGGAGTGGACATAGTGTCGGACCATCACCTTGTTGTGGCCAGGCTAAGGCTGAAGAAACCATTGATGGAATGGAAAAACCAACACCAGCAATATAAAACCACCCTCCTCAAAGATGCACAGAAATGTAGTGAATACACAGTCACACTCAGTAACAAGTTTCATGTACTGCAAGAACTAGAAGATGACAGAGACCCGGTAGACAGCCAGTGGGAGAAGATAAAAGAAACAGTGACATCAACCTGCCAGGAGGTTCTGGGTCCCATGAAACACCAGCATAAAGAAGGGATCTACAGAGACTCTCTGCAATATCCAAGTAAGAAAGGAAAAGAAAGCTGCGGTCAACACCAGTCAAACAAGAGCAGTAAAACAAAAGCTCAAGGAGAATACACCAAAACCAACAAGGAAGAAAAGAGAAGCTTAAGAGCAGACAAGCAAAGATTCAACAATGGTCTTGCCACAGAAGCCCAGGGAGCAGCAAGCCATGGAAACGTGAAAGAACTCTATGACATAAGAAGCAAACTCTCCAGCAGATATAGGAAACAAGAAAAGCCTGTGAAAGACAAAGCTGGTAAGACAAACATGGGTAACGAAAGCCAACAACAAAGATGGATGGAGCACTTTGAAGAACTGCTAAACCAGCCCGTACTGCAATCTCCACCAGACATACAGCAAGCTGACAAGATCTGCCAATCGACTGCAGCAGACCAACCAAGGAAGAAATACGTCAAGCCATCAAGCATCTGAGAAATGTGAAGGCAACAGGACCTGACAACATTCCTTCAGAGGCACTGAGGGCAGTCTTCGAAACATCAGTAGACATGCTCTACCCAATGTTTGGAAGGATCTGGGAATAGGAAAAGGTGCCGTAAGGCTGGAAGGAGGGCTATCTGAACAAGATCCACATGAAAAGTGCCTGAGTAACTACGCAAACTACAGAGGAATAACTCTTCTATCAAACTCAGGCAAAGTGTACAACAGAATCATCCTGAACAGAATAAAGGAACAAGTCAAATCTCAGTTACAAGACCAGCAAGTTGGCTTCCGCAAAGATAGATCCTGCACAGACCAGCTTGCAACATTGCGCATTATTCTTGAGCAGTCGATGGAATAGAACTCCCCCATCTATGTAAACTTCATTGACTATGAGAGGACATTCAACAGGATGGATTGGGAGATCCTTACGAAACTCCTCTGCCACTACAGAGTGCCAGATAAACTTGAAAGACTTATTAGGAACTCTTAAGAGGGAATGGCCTGCAAGATAGTGCATGTAGGACAATCCACATAGTTATTCGAAGGGAGGACCGGAGTTCGCCAGGGTTGTTTGCTCTCACCTTTTCTCTTCCTGCTGGCATTGACTAGATCATGAAGACAACTGCAGCAAGGAAAATAAATGGGATCCAGTGGACACTTTGGACGCAACTCAATGACCTGGACTTTGCAAATGACCTGGCCCTACTCTCCCATACACATCTGCAGATGCAAGAGAAGACCAACAAAGTGGCAGCCACATCTGCACAACTTGGCCTCAACATCCACAGTGGAGAAAACAAGATCCTGAATGCTAACACGGCCAGCACAACTGCAGTCACTCTTGCAAGCGATGCACTGGAAGAGGTTGCGGCCATCACCTACCTGGGCAGTGTCATAGACAAGCAATGCAGCACAGACGCCGACATCAAGGCAACAATCTGCAAAGCAAGGGCTGCCTAAATTCAGTAAAGAAGATCTGGAGCTCCATGGGCCTAATGCTGCAAACCAAGACCAGGTTTTTTGGCACTAATGTAAAATCGGTCCTTCTGTATGATGCAGAAAGTTGGAAGACAGCAGTGACTACCATCAACAAAGTCCAGACCTTCATCAGCACCTGTCTGAGGAAAATCTTCCAAAACTGCTGGCCAAACACCATCAGCAACAACAACTTATGGCAGCAGACTTTACAGCTCTCTGCTTATGAAGAAATCATGATAAGACGCTGGGGCTGATAGGTAACACCACCCGAATCAAACACCACCAGACAAGCCCTCACCTGTAACCCTGAAGGGAAAAGGAAAAGAGGAAGGCCAAGAAACACCTGGGGTCGTATTATGGTAATTGCGCCTTTCCATAGTTTTCGCCGGGTGCACCTTCAAAAAGGTGTGCCGGTCGTAAACAGTGAAAATGTGCCCTATTAACATGAATTCACTGCCCTGGGGACAGCCGCAAACTCGTACTGCACTCGGGGCAGCGCATTCCTATAAAAAATGGAGCAGCTGCTTCACAGCAACCAGCCTGCACTTTTGAAGGGGATTAGAGGTCCCCTTGCAGATGGGTGCAGTTACTGACTGCACCAGCCTACAAGGGGATGTCTATGGGGTCCATGGGACCCCTTTTCCCACCTCCAGATGGCTGCCAGACAGCGCGCCTCCTTTTAGATGGCACATTCTCAGTGCGCCTCCTGAGTGCTTCTTTGCCTCTGTGCCCACGTCTATAATAAGGCGCAGAGGCAAATGAGGGAATGCCCCCTTGAAAATAGCACTGTTGCTTTATGAGCACCAGTGCAATTGGTATTACAGAAGGGGTCGCACAAGCATCTGTGGCCATCTTCTGTAATACCAAAGTATCCCAGGGGCACGTAAAGGGGGCGCAAATGCCCATTGCGCCCCGGGGCACTTTATGTAATACGGCCCCAGGTGTCGAAGCCTCGAGGCTGACTGCAATGAGATGGGTTACACCTGCAGTCACATTGAAAGAAAAGCCCAGGACAGAGATGGCTGGAAAGTCCTGGTTGATGGCCTATACTCCAGGAGGGGTAGTAGGTATAAGTAGGTAACTAAGTAAGAAACAGAAAACATACTACCTGACCAAAAATGTATTTTCTTGTTAGCTAACTGATGGCCTCAAACATGCAGGGTGATCACAATGGAAAACAGCTAAAAAAAGGTTACATTTCTGGTTATTCCAGTTGCTGACCACTCGGCCAGCTTATGGTCCTTTTGTTGCCAAATTTGACACCAAAACCCACTCTCCCCAGCACATTTATGTACAGGGTCTAATCTGCGTTGGACTGTGCTGGCTGTGACTCAGTAACGGTGCTTTTGAATTCTTCTGGACATTGAAGCTAAATCCAGAGGTCCTCTTTGACATTCCCAGACAGTCTTTGATGGTGGTTTGCATGTAGACCTGACATGGCCTTTGCAATGTTTCTAGAAAAAACCCTACTCATCAGGATAACTCTTAGGGCAAATTTAAGTTGGCCCACCAAAACCTGCAGCTGATGAAGATTGTCTTTGTGTTCAGATAAGCCTGCACCAGGGAAGGCTTTGCCGTAGATGTGGCAACCTAAATGGCCCAGCTCTAGAGTCTATCTCAGTTCCTAGAATGGATACCGGTTATCGGGCATTTTCCCGGTAGGCAAGAAGGGCGGAGGGCAAGTTTTGTTACTGGAGGCTATTTTTGTAGCAGTACTGCAGTTTTGAAGGCACCTTCTGCAGAGTTCCTTGTACATCCATTCGTTTTCAGGCAACAATTGTCAAGATAACTCTGGTGTGAGAAGTTGGCCTGATGTGCAGTGTTCACTATTCTAGTGATCACTATATATCAGTCCAAACAACCCTTATTGATGATTGGTTGTAAGTCAACCTTATAGACCAGCTATCCTAGTAGCATGGATACGAGCAGTCTAAGGCTAAGACTCTAGAGGGCGTGTTAAGCCAGCTGTTTTACCATCACATTACCCCTTGAACACCCAGTGAAAGGACACCACACAAGTGTTATGAAAATAAACAATGTATTTATTAGAATCACAACAACCCTGTACTCTTTATGAGGACAGGGTGCTAAGCACACAACAAAACTCTTACGAAAATACTTTTAAGTTAGCACGTTACACAAATGCCCGAGGGGCACGAAAAACCATATACGCTAAAAGTGGAATGCGAATTACTAGCAGGTAAGTAACAGTTCTAATAGGCTTTGGAATCGCTAGGACTGGACTAGGGAATCGTTAGATTACTACTAGGAGGCCCAGGGGACTCGGGTGCAGAGTGTGCACTCTCACGCGGGATGCGGGACAAAGTCTATGGAGGCTAGTAAAGGCAAAGTTAGTGTTCACGGGCGAACCCGACCTGGTAGGAAGAAAACGACAGTGGATCCTGACCCTTGGATAGTGAGGCTATGCTGGGACACCGGAGTGCCGAAGTTACCTAGCCCAGGGGCTGCAGCTGCATAGGTCTGAAAAGACGTCGGGGATCTCGTTGCCGGACCAGGAGCCTGGAGGGAAGAAGTTGCTGGCAGGCGACCAGTGAAGGAAAGTTCGATGGATCCAAGCCTGGATCAAGGAAGAAGAAAACCTGAAAGCAGAGGGGACCAAGTTCTTGAATCACTAGCCAGTGATTAAGTGGGCACCAGGATGGCACCGGGCGAAGTCACCGCAGTCAGGTGAGTGGGCGCTGCTGGGCTCTGCAGTCTCTCGGACCAGGAGGCGTTGTCGGCGACCAGGATGGAGGTGCGAGCTGTCCCACGAAGGATGAAGTCGTTGGCGTCGAAGTTACCCAGGATTGGGCAACAAGCCTTGGCTAATTCAAGCCCACGCGGTGGACTCAAAATGGCGTCTTGAGTGGACCAGGAGGGTCCGGAGTGCTCCTCTTCTGGAAGGGAGCAAGGGCCAGTCTGGAGCAACCAGACCAGCAGCAGAAATGTCGTCGGGCGTCGTCGGGAAGGCCACAAGCCAACGGGCTAGTAGCCAAACAACGCGGTGAGCAGCGGAAAGCAGAAGGGCCCCACGCAGATCGTGGAGATGCTGGGGGGCTGCACTTCGGAGCTGGAGCTGCTCAGAGTCGGGGCTTCTCGGACCCCAAAGCACTCACCAGTAGATTACTCGGCGGGCTTGCTGGAAAGAAGTCGTGCAGTCTTGCAGATGGCCGGTCCCTTGAGGTCTCGTCGCACCCACGGTTCTCAGCTGGGCTGTAGAGGTGGGTAGAGGTCAGAGGTGCCAGGGAAGCCGGTTCTCGTCGAGCTGGGCAGTCGGATTCCGGAGGAAGGACTTGCAGCAGACCGCAGTGTTCTTTAGATGGTGCCTGCGGATGCAGGGTGACTACTCCTTAGTCACAAGGGAGAAATCTTAGGAAGAAGTCTTGAGTTCCTTTCGCAGAAAGTAGTTTCAGGATTCAAAGATGATCTGATTTGGAAGGGGGCCAGTCTCTACCTTTATCCTGTAAAAAGGGGCTGGCACGCGACTAAGTCCTGCCCTATGGGTGGGACTAGGAGGGGGGTGGTTACACCCACTTCCTTGGCGGGCTTTTCCCCAGCACAGGGTCTGGAGTGACCCTGGAACTGGTTCCAGCCGGCCTATGCACAGTGAGCACCGGGGTGCTACTTGCAGTCACCTTCCTCTAAAGCCCTGCCTACCTACAATACACAAAACCCTGTCTGGGACGGTGCTGGCACCACCCCTGGCAGGAAACCCTTTGTCCTTATCTCCTGCTCTGGGAGGACTCCCAGCAGCAGGAGGGCAGACTTGTGTCTCGGTGGCAGCATCCATTTTGTGGAGCTGAGGCTCTGTTTGACTTTAACCGGGGTTAGGGGTTACATACATGTCGTGTCCCTCTAGAAGGGTGGAATGCTAACCCCGTCGCCAGAATTGGCGAGGGGTTAGTATTCCAATTCGTATGACACCTTACTCGACATGTTTTGATAAAGCGATACCAGAGTTGGCACATAACCGCGAGGATTATAATGCACTTAAGAGTATATGGTATGCGATATCATGGAAACGGCTAAGGGATGGATCCCGAAAGCCGCAGACAGGCTCAGCTCATGCCAGAGCACCATCTCACATGATTCCAAGCACTCTGCCTTCAGGATTGTTAAGGCCTGCCATAGGAGTGACTGATAGGAGATCTGTGTGTCCATTTTAGGGTTAGATATAGGTATACTATATCTAAAGCAAAGGGTGATTACACCACCTTGCCCCAGCTGTCAAGCAGCCAGTTGTGTCAGATTTGGATGGCCAGCCAGGGGTGGCATAATACATGCTGCAGCCCCTGGTAGGCCCTGGGTACACCTATGCCCTGGGTACCTAAGGTACACTGTACAGGGACTGATAAGGTGACTCAGTATCCAATTTAGATATGTACCTAAGGTACATGGAATCCATTTTACAGAAAGAGCAGTGGGCCTGAGGTCCTGAATAGCAGGGCCTCAGGTCAACTAAGTCAGAAAACCAGCAAAACACCAGGCAAAAAGTTGGGGGCAACCATAGTCAGGGTTCTACCTTCCTACATAACCCCCCCCCAAACGAAAGGAGATAAGGCTATCCTTGTCCAGGTAAGCCTATATTGCCTAAGTGGCCATTTAAGGAAGTACCAGCACTGGCATGGTTACCCCCTATGTCATGGTCCACTAAGCAATCCCTCACCCTAAGGGTGTCTGAGGGTCTCCACCATAGGGAATCTCTACCTGTGGTGTGTTTTGTCAAAGAAAAAGGCTGGTGCTGAAATGGAGTACTGAAGTGAGGCTCCACTAACTTTGGGCTCAGCTTCCTCCAATCATTATCCACCATAGAGGCCTTTCTTTCCACGACTGAGTTGTTTTGGGCTCTCAGGGTCAACCTCTGGCTACCTACAGCTGGAGGTTGGGTCCCTCTGTTTGGCTTACTGGAGGGACAGTTCAGGTCTGGGGCCCTCAGGTCCCAAGTTTGGCTGTGCCCAACAGTGTCCATCTGTGGGAGGTCCCTAACTAATTTTAAGGGGGATCCCTCAGGAGTGTGTCTTATTTTCACTTGGCTAGGTCTACTAGCTTCAGTGCCCTTAATCTGCTGATTGGGAAATTGTTTTGGACAGGGGGCCCCTTGGGGTCCAACACTGGCCTCCCTGACCTCTACAGCCCTGGGCTGACTGAGGCAGGGTAGAGAGGGGCAGGTTACCTGCTCCAGACTGGGTCCCACCTTGGAAGGGTCCACTGACATCAGGGGTTCTGCCAGGCTAGGCCTGACTACCTCTGTGGCAGTTGCTTCACAAGGGGTCAGATCAGTTCCCTGAGGAGGCTGATCTGTTCCTAAAGTCTGGTGGGAGGGAGATTTCTCTTCCTCCTCAATGCTCTCTGTCTGAGTGGAGTGATCCATAGTTTCAGGCTTCACAACACTATCATCTGTCTGAGTTTGAGCTGTGGCCATCACAACTCTCCCAACCTTTTCAGGAGGGGGCTCAGTTTGGGTGTGGGCTGTGACCATCACAGCCTTGACAACCTGTTCTGGGAAGGAAGTTGTCTGAGATTGGGTTGTGACTGGCACAACCCTCCTGACCTGTTCAGGGAGGATATCTTGGACTGGGGCTGTGGCTAACACTGCCCCACTAACCTTACCATGGATGTTCACCATTCTAGAATGGGTCTCTTGCTCTACTTCAGCCCAGGCTGAGAGCTCTAAATCATTCCCCAGTAGGCAATCTACAGGCAAGTTTGGTGACACTGCCACTCTCTTGTGGCCAGTGACACCTCCCCAGCTGAGATTGACCACTGCCATGGGATGATCTCTCTGTACTCCATCAATATTGGTCACCTGGTATGTGGCACCAGGTAAAAGTTGCCTTGAGGGGACTAGACTCTCAGTCACCATAGTGATGCTAGCCCCTGTATCTCTATAGGCCTCAACTTTTATACCATTGATGAGGGGCTCCTGTCTGTACTTGCCCAAAGTGTTGGGACAAGTTGTGAAGTTGGCAAACCCCATGCCAGTCTCACAGACAAGAGTATCTAAGTTTGGGGACCTGGTTAGGCCAGAGTCCCCAGGAACTCCCAAAGTAAATGCACCCAAATTCTTGGGGGCACTCCCACCACCTGGGGGATTACTACTAGTAGTAACAGGAGGTTTGGGAATGTTACTTGGGGGTATGTTTTCCTTATTGTTATTCTTTGGGCAACTGCTGTCAGTTTTTAAATGACCCACCTGTTTACAGGGATAACAATAAGGTTTCTTCTGGTTGTTGGAAGGATTCTGGGACCCACCCCCCTCAGAGGATTTTTGGGGCCCTGATGTGGTTTGATCTGTAGATTTACTCCCACCCTTCTCTTGAGGCTTGGTTGATTCCTTTTTCTGGTCACCACCTTGGTTCTTGGGCCTAATCCTGGTTCTGACCCATTTGTCTGCCCTCTTACCCAATTCTTGTGGAGAGGTCAGATCAGAGTCTACCAGGTGCTGGTGTAATAACTGGTTCTGACAATTATTTAAGACTTGCTCTCTCATAATTAGATTATACAATCCCTTGAAATCAGTAACCTTACTACCCAGTAGCCAGCCTTCCAAAGCCTTAGTGGCACAATCAACAAAGTCTGACCAGTCCTGAGACTGAGTTTTCTGGGTGTCTCTGAACAGCAACCTGTACTGCTCAGTGGTTAAACCAAACCCATCAACCAGTGCATTTTTCAGGACCTGGTAATTGTTAGCATCCTCCACTCTTGTAGTGAGGAGCTTATCTCTACCTTTACCATCAAAGGAGAGCCACAGTATAGCTGCCCACTGACTCTGGGGAATGCACTGCACAGTGCAGGCCCTCTCCAGAGCAGCCATCCATTTCTGGATGTCATCCCCTTGCTTAAAGGGGGGCACTATTTTAGTCAGGTGTTTAGTATCTAAACCCTTCTCTCTATCTCTTGGGAGATTGCTGCCACCAGTGGGAGCTAGCCCACTCATCTGCTGCTCTCTTGCCAGGGCAAGCTTCTCTTTGGCCAGGGCAATTTCTTCCCTTTCAATCCTCAGTTCAGCTTGTCTCATCCTAGCTTCATGCTCCTTTCTCTGAGGGGAAGTAAATCTCCTCTGTGGAGGATTCCTTCTCCCCTGAGAAGAGGCATTAGAGTGCAGAGATCTATTGGAGTCCCTAGAAAGAGATCTATCTCTCCTAACTCCAAGGTTAGGCCCACTTCGGGTTAGTACTGGGGGGCCCCCAGATCCTAGCCCAAGTAAGTCTAAGTTGGTCCTAGTTAGCCTTCTGACTACCTCAAGACCTTTGTCTACCTCATCCCCAGAGAGTACCTCCTGATCCTCCTCCTCAACTGCTGAATCAGTGTTGGGGAGGTCTGGATCCCCAGAGGTTCCCTCTAAGGCTGGCATGCTCTCATGTAACTGAGAGAGCTTTCTGGCATCATATGTCTCTAAGAGACCTATCAGAAAGGGAATGGTGGGGTTAGACCCCTGCTTCAGTTTCCTGGAGACACAGAGTTGCCTCATCTCCTGAAAATTGAGAGCTGCATATCTTGAAGTGACCTGTGGAGGGTCAACACTGACCAGGGGAGTCTCAGTAGAGTCCCCCTGAGTCGACATGCTTTTCTAGTGAGGTGTAAGTGGTGCACTTACCTACACTATATGTTTGCCTACTGATCCCTTGCTAGAGTTGTAGTTTAGGGTGTGCTAGGCCCTAGGAGCTACAACAGCTGGTTCAGTAGAACTCAGAGTATTCTAAGCTAAGTTATATGTACCTTTAGTACTTATGTGATCTTTCACAAGATATTCTTAGGGCATGTGTGGTAAAACAACAGCAAGCTCAAATCCCAACCGCTGCTCACCAATGTGAGAAGTTGGCCTGATGTGCAGTGTTCACTATTCTAGTGATCACTATATATCAGTCCAAACAACCCTTATTGATGATTGGTTGTAAGTCAACCTTATAGACCAGCTATCCTAGTAGCATGGATACGAGCAGTCTAAGGCTAAGACTCTAGAGGGCGTGTTAAGCCAGCTGTTTTACCATCACATTACCCCTTGAACACCCAGTGAAAGGACACCACACAAGTGTTATGAAAATAAACAATGTATTTATTAGAATCACAACAACCCTGTACTCTTTATGAGGACAGGGTGCTAAGCACACAACAAAACTCTTACGAAAATACTTTTAAGTTAGCACGTTACACAAATGCCCGAGGGGCACGAAAAACCATATACGCTAAAAGTGGAATGCGAATTACTAGCAGGTAAGTAACAGTTCTAATAGGCTTTGGAATCGCTAGGACTGGACTAGGGAATCGTTAGATTACTACTAGGAGGCCCAGGGGACTCGGGTGCAGAGTGTGCACTCTCACGCGGGATGCGGGACAAAGTCTATGGAGGCTAGTAAAGGCAAAGTTAGTGTTCACGGGCGAACCCGACCTGGTAGGAAGAAAACGACAGTGGATCCTGACCCTTGGATAGTGAGGCTATGCTGGGACACCGGAGTGCCGAAGTTACCTAGCCCAGGGGCTGCAGCTGCATAGGTCTGAAAAGACGTCGGGGATCTCGTTGCCGGACCAGGAGCCTGGAGGGAAGAAGTTGCTGGCAGGCGACCAGTGAAGGAAAGTTCGATGGATCCAAGCCTGGATCAAGGAAGAAGAAAACCTGAAAGCAGAGGGGACCAAGTTCTTGAATCACTAGCCAGTGATTAAGTGGGCACCAGGATGGCACCGGGCGAAGTCACCGCAGTCAGGTGAGTGGGCGCTGCTGGGCTCTGCAGTCTCTCGGACCAGGAGGCGTTGTCGGCGACCAGGATGGAGGTGCGAGCTGTCCCACGAAGGATGAAGTCGTTGGCGTCGAAGTTACCCAGGATTGGGCAACAAGCCTTGGCTAATTCAAGCCCACGCGGTGGACTCAAAATGGCGTCTTGAGTGGACCAGGAGGGTCCGGAGTGCTCCTCTTCTGGAAGGGAGCAAGGGCCAGTCTGGAGCAACCAGACCAGCAGCAGAAATGTCGTCGGGCGTCGTCGGGAAGGCCACAAGCCAACGGGCTAGTAGCCAAACAACGCGGTGAGCAGCGGAAAGCAGAAGGGCCCCACGCAGATCGTGGAGATGCTGGGGGGCTGCACTTCGGAGCTGGAGCTGCTCAGAGTCGGGGCTTCTCGGACCCCAAAGCACTCACCAGTAGATTACTCGGCGGGCTTGCTGGAAAGAAGTCGTGCAGTCTTGCAGATGGCCGGTCCCTTGAGGTCTCGTCGCACCCACGGTTCTCAGCTGGGCTGTAGAGGTGGGTAGAGGTCAGAGGTGCCAGGGAAGCCGGTTCTCGTCGAGCTGGGCAGTCGGATTCCGGAGGAAGGACTTGCAGCAGACCGCAGTGTTCTTTAGATGGTGCCTGCGGATGCAGGGTGACTACTCCTTAGTCACAAGGGAGAAATCTTAGGAAGAAGTCTTGAGTTCCTTTCGCAGAAAGTAGTTTCAGGATTCAAAGATGATCTGATTTGGAAGGGGGCCAGTCTCTACCTTTATCCTGTAAAAAGGGGCTGGCACGCGACTAAGTCCTGCCCTATGGGTGGGACTAGGAGGGGGGTGGTTACACCCACTTCCTTGGCGGGCTTTTCCCCAGCACAGGGTCTGGAGTGACCCTGGAACTGGTTCCAGCCGGCCTATGCACAGTGAGCACCGGGGTGCTACTTGCAGTCACCTTCCTCTAAAGCCCTGCCTACCTACAATACACAAAACCCTGTCTGGGACGGTGCTGGCACCGCCCCTGGCAGGAAACCCTTTGTCCTTATCTCCTGCTCTGGGAGGACTCCCAGCAGCAGGAGGGCAGACTTGTGTCTCGGTGGCAGCATCCATTTTGTGGAGCTGAGGCTCTGTTTGACTTTAACCGGGGTTAGGGGTTACATACATGTCGTGTCCCTCTAGAAGGGTGGAATGCTAACCCCGTCGCCAGAATTGGCGAGGGGTTAGTATTCCAATTCGTATGACACCTTACTCGACATGTTTTGATAAAGCGATACCAGAGTTGGCACATAACCGCGAGGATTATAATGCACTTAAGAGTATATGGTATGCGATATCATGGAAACGGCTAAGGGATGGATCCCGAAAGCCGCAGACAGGCTCAGCTCATGCCAGAGCACCATCTCACATGATTCCAAGCACTCTGCCTTCAGGATTGTTAAGGCCTGCCATAGGAGTGACTGATAGGAGATCTGTGTGTCCATTTTAGGGTTAGATATAGGTATACTATATCTAAAGCAAAGGGTGATTACACCACCTTGCCCCAGCTGTCAAGCAGCCAGTTGTGTCAGATTTGGATGGCCAGCCAGGGGTGGCATAATACATGCTGCAGCCCCTGGTAGGCCCTGGGTACACCTATGCCCTGGGTACCTAAGGTACACTGTACAGGGACTGATAAGGTGACTCAGTATCCAATTTAGATATGTACCTAAGGTACATGGAATCCATTTTACAGAAAGAGCAGTGGGCCTGAGGTCCTGAATAGCAGGGCCTCAGGTCAACTAAGTCAGAAAACCAGCAAAACACCAGGCAAAAAGTTGGGGGCAACCATAGTCAGGGTTCTACCTTCCTACATCTGGTGATTATTGTACCTGCTGGAGAGGGATCAGAGTTTAGTCTAGTGGCAATTTTAACTCATCTAAGGTAGTGCAGAGGGTTAATATGTCTGCTGCCAAGGAAGTTTACAATGCAGATCACAGAGCAGTACTTTATGTGCATAGCTTAGTGGGTTACTGCTTTTGTCACAAAGAGCCTTTTGTTACTGTGCAGTTCATCAGTTACAATAATAATCTAGCACAGCGAGCTATGAAGTGCCATCAAATATATGCGAGTATTTCATTTCCTAATGTTGCCAAAATGGATTAGTTTGGGTAGAAATAAATTCCTATTAATAAAGCCAACCCTAACCACTGTGTTCCGCTCTGAATCCTCAGTTTCTGCTTCTCCAGACCAAGCGTTCTTAAGAAATGCCTACCGTTAAGGATGGTACGAATCCTACACGTTGTAGTCTCTTTTGTCTAATGCAAAACTTTCTATAGACTAATTTACACATGTATGATTTATCGTCTCTGTATTTGCGCATGATGTAACGTGCTCTGACACTCTACACTGGTATGAGAGGTGCTACAAATCAAATGAAATGCTTTTAAGAGAGGGGCTATGGACAGATGAGAGGCACTGTTGGAGGGTGATAGTGGCGGAATCATTGAAGGGCCCCAACAAAGATTGCCCTGTTCTGGTGTACTGTAAGGTCTTCCTTTACTATGCTTAAAAAACGAACACAATTGAATGTATAATGAAATATTAGTTGTAGAATGCACCATTTTTGCCCATATTTTCTTGGGGGGGAACCCACCCAAATCCTCTTTCTAGTGGTTATGCTCGCTCACTGAAGTCCAGGGCTGCTTTGGGTTCCCAGGCTAGCCCTGACAGCATGGCCATGGAGCTCTCAGTCATGTCTCCTGCTAATTGAATACATACACTTGAGCCAGTTCCTGAAAACCTTGCAAGGGCGGATTACAAGATTGAGAGTCTCGGGCCAAAGAACAAAAAATCACCCATGTAGTGGACAATGTCCTCTGAGCCCGCCATTTGAGGATTTTCACCTCCAGCAACTGTGTCAAATGCGGGCGTGTCACAGAAATCACAAGGACCGATCACTCCATCATCTACATCAGCATCTCCAGCCCCCGCACCGCCACACCCTACATGACCAGCACCCCCCACCGGAGGTGAAACAAAATCTCAGTGACCAGCTGGATGGATGCCCTCAACACCTCAAACTCTCTACTGCCACCAACCTCAAACAGTGAATAACTTAAATGTTTGGATCACCAATTGCACCAACAGCATTGTTCCCATCCAGAGCAACATCCAGAGAAAATCCTCCAAAACGGCCAGCTGGTACACCCATGAACTCAGAAAAGCAAAATTAGACAGCCACCAGCTAGAGAGGAGTTGGTGCGCCAGCAAGGACACCTCCTACAAGGCAGTCTTCAAGACCTCCCTCAACCTCTACCACTGCCTGCTGAGGGCTTAGGCCTTAGCCACACGTATCAAAACCAGCACCAACAACACCAAGGGACTTTTCAACAACACTAAGGAATTCTTCAACCCGGCTGCTAGAAAAAACAACATAACACACTCACAGGAGCTGTATGACAACCTTGCCGACTTCTTCTACGACAAGATCACAACCATATACAGAAGCTTTGAACCTGAATCCACACCTGCCAACTTCCTTGACAGATACGCCACCACTGCAAATGACACAACCCACAGACTGACCACCTGGAACCTCCTCTCCTCTCCACCCAGGACACCACTCCACCAGGAAATCCATCCACTCTGGAGCTCCCACAGACCCATGCCCACACCACATCTTCAACTTTGGAAACCAAAGAATCAGCCAGGAACACACCACCCTGCTCAACACCTCTATAACCACCGCAGCATTTCCTGATGCCAGGAAACACACCATTGTCAGACTACTACTCAAAAAACCTTCTTCTCACCCCAGCAAACTCAAAAACTACCAGCCAATCTCCCTGCTCCTAATCCCAAACAAGGTTATGGAAAAGATCATCAACAAACAACTCATGACACACCTGGAGCAGAACCAGCTCCTTGACAACCCCCAATCCAGCTTCCGGATCAATCAAACCTCCACAACCACCCTGATCGCAGCCACCAATGACATCTGAACCCCCCTGATCCGAGGAGAAACAGCAGCTCTGATCCTCCTTGACCTCTTGGCAGCCTTCGACATCATATCCCACCACACGATGATTGACGGACTCCACTACTTCAGCACCCAAGGGGACGTGCTCAGATGGATCACCTCCTTCCTCACCGGAAGAACCCAGAGGATCCACCTCCCACCTTTCACTTCAGAACCCAAGGAGAACACCTGCAGTGTCCCCGGGGGCTCACGCCTTAGCACCATGCTCTTTAACACATATATGATCCCGCTAACCAACATCACCAGATCCCACGATCTCAACATTTCTTATGTAGAGGATACACAACTCATCCTCTCACTCACCGACGACCCCAGAACCAACTTCTAAGGATGCATGACAAACGTCGCCGACTAGATGAAGAACAAATACCTGCAGCTGAACTCAGACAAGACAAATGAACTGATCATCGGCAACAGCAGCAACACAGTTAAGGACTCCTGGTGGGCATCAGACCTAGGACCCGCACCCACTCCCTTCAACCATGACAGAAACCTCAGAATCACTGCTGACAACAATCTCACCATGTAATCCCAGATCAACACTCACTTTGCCACTGGATTCAAGAAAGCCTGGCTGATGAGGGTTATGAACCCGAAACCGGTCCCAGGATGCTTGTTTCCGGTCCAGGGAAGACATGGCTTGGGAGTTCGGGCTGGACTGATCCCATGGGGCACAGGTCAGACTGATTTGCATATGGCCATGTCTGAAATGGGGTGGCGGAGTGAGCTAAAGAATGATGATGGATTGAAACCAGATCAGTTGACTGGGGGTGAGTGCTTGCAATGTTCAACACTCCATCCATCATTCCCTTTGGTTTTGCTTTGTTCGCCCTAAGTTGGCAGGGTATGCCCAGACGTGGGTCCATTGCTCACTTTGCCACTGGATTCAAGATAGCCTTGCTGATGAGGGTTATGAACCCGAAACCGGTCACAGGATGCTTGTTTCTGGTCCGGGAAGACATGGCTTGGCAGTTCGGGCTGTACTGTTCCCATGAGGCAGAGGGTCAGACTGATTTGCATATGGCCATGTCTGAATTGGGGTGGCGGAGTGAGCTAAAGAATGGTGATGGTTTAAACCCAGATCAGTTGACTGGTGGAAAGTGCTTGCAATGTTCAACACTCCATCCATCATCCCCTTTGGTTTTACATAAGATCTTCAAGCATCTACCTTACACACGAGACGCACCATGACACAGGCCCTCGTCACCAGTTGACTGGACTACAGCAAAACCCTCTACGTAGGAATTGCTGCACGCCCCCTACAGAGACTTCAGACCATACAGAACGCAGCAGTCAGACTCATCCTTAGCCTTCCACAACAAATCCACATCACACCTCACCTCAGGCAACTTCACTACCCTCCCCTTACAGAATAAATTCCAATTCAAGCTGCTGACACAAGCACACAAGGCTCTACACAACCAAGGACCCGTCTACATTAACCACCGCCTGAACTTCTACCAACTGTTGAGAAGACTATTTTCCGTCTCTCTCTCATTTGCCTATACTCCCCGCATCTACTGAAGCAGATGTGGAGGGAGCTCCTTCTCCAACATCGCAGCAAACACTTGGAACAGCCTCCTAATGCAAATAGGGAGCATCATCTTACTTCTGGAATTCCGAATGACCCTTAAGACCTGGCTGTTCCAATAAGCCTCTGGGACCTGCAATTGCCTGGATATCCTATCTGGTGATAAGCTACGCTTTATAAATATTGATTGATTGGTTAATTGAAATTAAATGTTCAAAATGCTTCTCGCATGCAGCACTCCATCAGCACGAACAATTGAGTATATTCCTCCTCAAACGAAAGGTCAGTAAACGGATGTCATCTGGGTGGACTGGCAAAAGGTGGAAAGTGACTTCAAACTTGACTTCGTCTTCAGGGCCCCTCTGCCCCAGGTTTTGGAGTTTTGTTATGGCCTTGTCAAAAGAATATGCATCTCACTATGCAACTACTTGATCCAAATGATAGTTGGCCAATTGACCTGCTGGGAAAGACAAATTGTGAATCAGGTGGTACTTGTCTGATTCTGTCTTTGGCACTATCAATAATGGGAAGCAGACCAGACCCATGTTTTGGGGAGTGGGTGTTGTTGAAAGTGATACCTTACTGTATGAGAATTCCTTGGAAATATTTCCCTTAGCAATTTCTGGGCTCGCTGTCATAGACTTCTGATTTATGGGGTGGTGGGAAAGGCAAAGGGGAAGCATTGGAAGGTATACTTAAACTACCCTTAAAACTGTGATATAGTAACTTAAGGTCACATGTGTGCCGATTTCATTTTACCATTACTTAATAGCAGACTTTTGTGATTTACTATTTGGGAATCGCAAACACATACGTACTTATGTGTCTTTGGCACATTTAGCGATTCCTAATGGGATCGCAACTGACCTATCTCATTAATATTCAATGAGTAGGTCGCAAATCATTAAAAACACATATATTCACAAAGGGGAAGCAGACCCCTTGGGACCCTTTCCCGTTTGTGAATGAGTTACCTTCAAGTTGGTAGTAAAATGCAAATGTTTTGCAACTGCATTTCATTCACAAAACATTCTTACATACCACTGAGAGTCGCAATTAGGAAGGGACGCCATTAACAAGCCTCTTCCTAAAACCGAATTGCTAACCCATTTTGCAATTCGGTAATAGGTTACTGAATCAGAAAATGAGCCTCCGTACATATAAAAAAGCTTTTCTCTGGTCATAAGCAGCCCTATTCTGAGAATCGGCTGTTTGCGACATCAAAAAAGCTACATACATGTGGCAACTAAGGATCCTGGCTATTTTTATACCTCATGAGTATGTGAAGGCAGATGAGAGATGCCATCTTGGAGATAGAGCCAATAGAGCTCTTTTGGGGCAGTGGGCTCCTTTTGGGGTCATGCTTTTTGAAGCACCTGGTTTTAGGCAGTCCTTGAGTGTGCTAAAGGAGCAAAAGATTTAAATTTGAAAGCTGCCACCATGGGGCACTCCCTGGACTACTGTCAGTAGGCATTTTCATATACCCTCCAGCCATGCTTGCCAAAATGGAAGGTGGGTATTTGGGTGCTGAAGTTCCCATATTAAACACTGGATGCCACAGTTTAATCTCATTCCTATTCCAGTCTGTCTCCAGCATGATTTCTTTCATTTTCCTGAATCCTATATCGTATTCAAACCAGGTTGACCCCAGAAATTCTGATGTGGTGCTATGAATCAAGGATATTGTAGATCAATAGCTGAGGTGCTTGGACGTAGAATTGTAAAGCAATTAAAAATGGTCACCCAGTTCTTGGAGGGCCACTCCAACCACACTTTTTTGGCCTTGCCTCCACTTCTTTTCCAAATCTCCCCTTCCTAGGGACTACACAGGCATAACTCAAGTCAAATTCATTGCAGTCCTCCCCTTTGTGAGTTCTTGGTCTGATGTCTGCTAGGACACGTCGAGTGTGGGGGGGGGGGCAAGAGTAGTAGAGGCAATGCCGAATAGCAGTGGGCTCATAAGAAATGTAGGCTGGGTGCTTGTTGCAGGTGGCTGCCAGACCTGGACTGCCAGAGTACCTGCCCCCCCTACCCCCATACTGTTGCCCCTGATAACAGTGGCTGCCTGCTAGGTGCAGTGAATAGCAGAGTTAAGACCCCTATGACCGATGATGATGTGGAACAACTCCCTGATCCCAGACTATATAGCTAGTGCTGACTGAGGGTCCTTGGACAGAGAGAACTGCACTGTTTGGCAGCTGATGCGACCTCAGGTGTGGCCGATGCAATGGGATATACCCTGGGGGTTGAGAACTGTCTCAATATAACTCTGGCCCACCACCCAAACCTTGTGGTTATCGATGGATGTTGTTTTATCCTACCCTAAAAGAGGAAGCCATGTTGTTTGTGCTCCCACCAACTTACCCTCACTACTTAACGCTGATGTCCATAGTGGGGGAAAGGGGGCTTATGCTTATTAACATACCCCTAGATGTTGAGAGAAATACTCTGAGTCAGACTTGTGTACAGCAATGGTCATGAGTTGGACAGGTGAAGAGAATTTTAGAGAAAGGAACGTTAAAATGAGTAGTCTGTATTACAGGTAGTAGAAAATTCAGGTATTTTTTGTTTTAAAAAAAAAATCTTTTTATTGCAAACATATTCTTACAGCTTTACAGAGTACTTTACATCAAATACAAATCGAACCTTTTCACACCTGAGTCTGTCTACTATTCTTCCTGTCTATACTCCCTAAGGTACTCTACTCATCTATGACAGGGATTGAATGAAGTCACCTGTGGAGTTTCACCTATGTTTCCCAGATACTCATTCTATTTTCCCCATATTTGTGTCCACTTCCTAGGACAGCCCCTCGATTCATATACTGTTCGCTCCATCAACATACACCAATCTAAGTCTCTTTTCCATATTGTAATTGTTGGCGCCTCCCGTGCACCCCATAGTTTAGCAATGCTACGTTTTGGTATCATCGTTCCTAGTGTTACCCAGGCCTTTGTCTTACTACTGAGGTCAGTGGTTTCCCAAGTATTTAGGAGGCATAGTCCCGGCTTATTTTTTATCTGTGTTCCCAAGGCTTCCCCTATACATCGGGCACAATATCGCTGAATGTGTACACATTCCCAAATAATATGTATGAATGTACTCTCCCGGCCACACTTTCTACTACATTCGGGGTCTTCTCTATAACCCATTTTTACTAGAGCTGGACACGACAGATATACCCTGTGTAGAGCCTTGAGCTGCACAAGTCTTAGCCTGGAGGAGATCGCTGCCTCCCGAGTAGACGCCAAGGCTGCCAGCCAGTCATCTTCCTCCATACCCACAACATCGACTTCCCATTGTTCGCGCAGCCGAAGGAGGGGATCAGTCATATTGTTAATTAATTTCTGATATGTCAAAGAGATAGCCTTTTGGGGCATACGTCCGTCAAGGATTCTATCCCCAAGCGCGGTGGATTCTATCAGCGATGCCCCCTTTGGTATGACTGCTTGCTGCTCATGTCTAACTTGAAGTATCTAAAATATTCCGTTTCCGCCAGTTCATATTCCTTCTGCAGCTGCGCAATGGAAACTACTCCTTTCTTCCACATGTCCCCCACCTTTGAGATTCCAATCATGTCCCAACGGTCAAAGCCCCTGGTGTTTTTCAGTGTACTGAGTTTTTCTGTGTCCCATAGCGGGGTCATCCCCGTGATTTTCCCAGTTGAAAATTCAGGGTTGATAGTAGAGAATACAATCAGAATTTTAAAGCAAAAAATAAAGGAGCAATAAATAAAAAGCACAATTTGGTCATATAAATGACAAACCGAAGGAGCAACAGAAGACATAATATGATTGGCTAAAGTTTAGAGTCTGTCGTGGAGAGGGTGCAGCAGCAGGAATTGGTGTAGCATTTAGAGCAGCAGCAGTAGGCAGCATGGAAGAAAGAGCTCATTTATTTATTTATTTATTTATTTAATGTGATTTTATATAGCGCAAACTTTACCTGAAGGTGAGAGAGCGCTTTACATAAGAACCAGTTGCGATACATAAGGATTTAGGATTAAATGCTTTAAATAAAAGATACAAACAGAAAAAATTGCAGATGTACAAGTTGTAAAGTCACACAAGGAACAGATACGAACAGAGAACAAAAATTGCAAATGTACAGTAGTAAAGTCACTCAAGGAAGCGATACAAATGGATAAACTCTGAAGGTTGGATTAGACTGTCATGAGCGGGTGTTCCTCTAGGAGAAGGCTCTTAATAGGGATTTGAAACTCTGAAAAGAGGGGACATTTTTAATGTAAGGTGGGAGGGAAGGCAGTCCAGATTCCGGGAGAGTTATCTGAGAAGGACCTTCAAAGCTTGAACATTTTCCTGAAATCCTGGGTTTCCTTGCATGCCTTTGCTATTTATAGAGGGCACGCCTTACTAGCAACACGAGTTGTACATTAATGGGGGCCCTGGGTGACCATACAAGACTGTGTACATCAATATGGGGGATTAACACATTTGAAAGGCACAATGTCAATTTAACTAGTTCAGAATTGCATTCAATTTTACGCATTGTTACAATTTTAGACACAGGGAGATTTTCAGTCTAGTACTGTAATGTTTACGGCCGCGAGTTTAGCGGTCTAGTTGGCCGCGCACCAAGAGGTGCGCACACGCAGCGTGTGACGTAACGCGCTGGGGGTATAAATAATAAAGTAGGCGTTGCCAGCGGGAGTCCAGACCACGCGGTTGAACTAAACACTGTGTCCCGAGTATTATTATGGCCGCAGCGCCGAGGCCCAGCGCATGCGGCTAGAGAGACACGACAATGGCGACGAGGGTCTGAGAACCCATGCTGTGCCCCCCCTGAGCACCCAGCGTTCTGCCGCGGCCGGCAGCACACGGCTGCGCCCCACCCCCACCCAGTACGAAGGCTGGCGCGCAATATTCCGGCCTGGCAGCGGATCCACGTGTAGCCCCAGAATCGGGCGGGGCAGTCCCAGCTCGGCTTGCAACGCCGCCTAGTGCCCGTGTGGATCCCGAGTACAGTGCTTGTGCCCGAACAGATCACATGACGTCATGGGGCCATCGGACCTCTGAAAAAGGGGACGACAACAAGAAAAAGGAGGAGAGGGTGTGTGCAGCCTGCCCCAGCAACGCAGCCCAAGCCAGGGTGGCCGAATTACGTGCCAAGAAGGCGTAAGGTCAGTGTCAGCGCGAGGGCAGCCCAGACAGATCCACGAATCAGGGCACGCGCATCCCACCTCACCCCAGAGCGCGAAACAAGGTTACACCTGTCCAGGACCGGAGCGCTGCAAACTAAAGGTGACCCAGGCCACAATCTAGGCCCTTCCACCTGCCAATATGGAATCCATTCCCGCCATCGAACCATTTGTGGTAGACGGTGCCCCGGCATCCCTGGCGCCTCGCTGGAAAGACTGGACAGATCGCTTGCAAATTTATTTTGAAGGCGCTGGGACAGCGAGAGAACGCCGCAGGGCGTTGCTCCTGCATCTAGGCGGGAAAGACATCCATAGGATCTACAAAACCATTGTGGAGGCCACACCCAAGACCTATTTTACACTCCTCAATGCTCTGAACGCCCACTTCGAACCCATGGCTAGCAAAGACTATGAAAGGTTTATTTTCAGGCAAGCGAAACAAGAAGCAGAAGAATCGTTCGACGCTTTTCACGGCCGGCTCAAAGAACAAGCCAGCACATGCGGTTTCCGCAATGAGCAAGAGGAAATACGAGGACAGATAATACAGGGGTGCCACTCCTCGAAATTGAGAGTCACGATCCTACAGGAAGACGGGACGCCGTTAACGGATATCCTGAAGCTAGGACGCTCCAAAGAACTATCACAAGCAAGAGCATCACACATGGAGGCGGCCCTCCACCGACCAGTCAAGACAGAGCAGGTCAACACGGCGGAACAAGTCAATGTTGTCAGACCAAAGACACGCCAATATGGGGGGAAGAAGCCGCAAGACAAGCGCAGAGACTGCGGATACTGCGGCGGTCAACTTCACCGCATCTAAGACTGCCCGGCGCGGGGGAAAAGATGCAGCTCTTGTGGATGGATGAACCATTTCGCTGCGGTATGCAGGTCAGCCAAGTCCAAGAAAGAGGCAACCCACACAATAAAAGGAAGTCAGGACAGCGAGGATATGGACGATGATGCCAACGATTACCCAATCCACTATGTCTTCGCCATTGACCAACCCCAGCGGAAGAAGCGGCGTCTCCCGAAGTGTCGCATTAAGATACACAACCAAGAAGTGAGAGCCACTATTGATACCGGGGCCTCTATAGAACTCATGGCATCGGATGTCTACAACCAGCTAAGAACCAAACCTCCCCTGCAAGCAGCCAAAATCAGAGTATTCGCATATTGGCAGAAAACACCGATTCCTCTGATAGGATGCTTCCGGACTGAACTGCAGCACCAAGATTTGAAGGTTCCGACAACCATCTACGTCACCTGGGAGCCGTGCTAACACAAAGACAAGGCAAAGATGAATGGGCCCCCATAGCTTATGCCAGTCGATCTTTGACAGACACGGAACAAAGGTATTCACAAATAGAACGAGAGGCAATTGCGATCCATTGGGCCTGCAGGCACTTCCATGTCTACGTGTACGGACACCCGTTCTCCGTGTCGACGGATCACAAGCCTGTTAACGCGGGATTTCTGGTCTATTGTTATAGATCTAGATCCCAACTCCGGTCGACTGAACCGTTGGTACCTGTCATAGAGTAAAAGGCAATCCACTACTAGGTCAGTAAATTAATGACTTACACCACTCTAAAGAACCACTTACTCTTAATGAGTTTAAAAGTGTATTACAAAGCCAAACTTAACTGAAGATACAAACATCTCAATATAAGGTTCAAAAGATATACGGGTATCAATACAAACATAAATTTTCTAAATGCTCTTAGTCGGCAGAAGAATATTACCAAAACCAATTAAAAAATCATCAAAGTAGCAAGAATAGACACAAGCTGTAGCTTATGAGTCATTTACAGAAAGGAAGAAAATCAGATTAGACTGTCCCTACACTAGACTAAGTGACATCCCTACTTAGCAAGATTTTAACCTAAAAAGGTGTCAGCAGTGGTGACTTCCAAAGAAGATCACACACTTCC
Source organism: Lissotriton helveticus (assembly GCF_964261635.1). NCBI lineage: Eukaryota > Metazoa > Chordata > Amphibia > Caudata > Salamandridae > Lissotriton > Lissotriton helveticus. The sequence goes on along the minus strand of NC_136065.1, from coordinate 597,962,139 downwards.
CTTAGTCTTTGTTGCAAAAACGATGTCTCGCAGTTCCCTATCTGCCTACCCATCCGCTCTCTTAGGTTCCTCAGACCATCTGCCTTAACTCCACCCAGGGGTGCTGTCCCTAATACAAAATCACATTTACAATAGAAACGCCCTTTAGAGACGCCCCTCACGTGGTGTTGGTTTTGGCATTTTCCATGCTGATACTCCTCTGGGCCCATCGTTAGCGTTGACCTTGCTTCCCAGGCTCCTCTCCGGCAGGACGGTACCCCCCAGGAAATTCCTGAAGCCTCCTCCAGGCCTGTGCCTGGCTCTCTTGAACAAAAGTCTATTCATCACTCTCTTGATTAGAACCTCCTCTCACCTGCAAACGGACACTTGTACTGTGGGCCCCAAATTCCGGCCTCCACCGTATCTTCTAAGTCGTAAACCATCTAACAAGCTCCACAAATTGTGCCTAGCACGACCTTTCTCTAACGAGCACATACAGATCAAAAGAAACGACTTTGTCTATTCAGGCCTATTAGAATTACATGAAACGGGCCTGTGCACTCTGTAAAACATTTAATTTCTTAGTCTAAACAGTATTCTAGCTTATTACACACAATGATTATATGAAACACTTCTATAAAACATATTTTTCAGTTCTATGATCAATAATTTTTGAATTACAATAACATCAAAATCCATCATCGTGTAAGAGTGTAACAGCATCTCGTACTCTATGTGAACTTCCATGTGGCCTACACATTTCTACGTTTAGCAGAATTACATTTCCCCTACAACAGCCACATGACATGGGATTTCAACATCATTCTAACATCTCTACAACATCTACATTAGTTCTTCACACTTGATATAAGTATTCTATTTTAAATTAAACACTCTTATGTATTTTCACTCTATAGATTCGACACTCTTATATAATGTTTACTAAACTAATACAACGTGCTTGTAAATATGGTGCACTTCTATTTTTTTCTTGATTTGCGCTCTCTCAATCCCCCCTTTGATGACTTTTAGTAGTCATCACCATCACAACACCATCTCTGAGGTATGGACTGAGTCAAATGGAAGTCGTTGCAGTACCCCCTCGTTTCATCATCTCTAGAGCCTTTAGACTCCTGTACTGATTATCCTGCATCGCAGTCAATCTCCTCTCCTGCTCTCTCATGGTTCTTTGCAACCTGTTTGATCTATACCATTGGTACAGCCGCACCAATCCCCACAAAGTGATTATACAAATCACTATTATGATGATAGGTTTCAGTATGTACCAAATAATACCTTTTCCTAAGTTGGCAAACCAACCTCCAACTTTACCCATTCCTTGACCTACTTTCTCCCACACTGTTACCTTTGTCAAATCCTCAATCTCATGATGGATTTCAGTAATGTTCCGAATGTACTTTTCTAAAGGTTTTGAATTGTCTGGAATGTAAGTGCAACATTCCTGGACCTTCAAAGCCTTACAGACTCCTCCCTCTTTGGCTAACAGAACATCTAGAGCAAGTCGGTTCTGAAGAACCATTGCCCTTATCGATTGCATCTCTCCCTCCACCAGCATTAATGATCTAGCAGTACTGGCCGACAACCTATCTACAACTGTTGCCAATCTTCTAATCTTCACATCATTTAATGCTATCCCTAAAATAGGAAACATAGCACCAAATACGTCTCCAACTACCTCCTCAGCACTTACATCCCTTCTTCCTCTAACTTGAGTTCCTCCCTCTATAAGTTCCAAATCCTTAGCATGGTATATTTTGGGTAAGACAATTGCCAAATAACATGATCCATACCAATTATCTGGTAGTTTCACGTATGCATTTCTTCCACAGACAAAATATACATTTGGGATCACCTGCATTTCCTTCAAGAAGTCTTTCGAATAATATTCTAATTGGAAAGCATGTTCACAACTTACTTTTCCCACAAACACATTCTCATAATAGGTCTCACCTCTATGTATACACAGTTTCCCCTTTTTCTCTCGGTCTAAAGCTATTGGACCATTGCTACCCTTTCTTTGGTGTGCCCTTTCTTCCTCGGTCCAATCTGTTTTCCATTGACCTGAAGCTTTTAAAATCTTCTGTCTCCGGTATCGATCATCCACTTGTCCTACAAACTTTTTCTCAATTTCTGACACTTTACAAGTAAAATTATTTCTTCGGGCGTGTGAAGTATCTAATGTTTTCCAAGGAAGGAAACATTTCTGTAATCTGTCTTCACTCTTATAATAATCCCACTTATTTAAATGCTTGTAGTTCGGCACTTCTGGTAAAACAGCATCGAAGTTTGAAAAATAGTATTCAAACCCATCACGTTCATAGAATATACTAAGCAACAAACTACATGTGATTCCATAAGTCAATGGAAGATGATGATATCTGATACCTTCGTCTACAGAGGCTGGCAATTTCATGCAAACATAACAATTCTTGGCCTCCATAGCATCAATGTATTCATAAAGCAATTTAGCATATGCATTTGATTTAAAATTTCCCTGTGATTCATCTACATGTAACCTACGAGTCTCTGCTGCTAGTAAAGCTTTATCTTTCTCTGTATTGTCCCCCTTTTTACCAGCAATAGTAGGTTTCTGTGTCGATACAATTTTTGCTTCCTTTGCAGCCTTTTCTTCATTTTCATGTCCCACTACATATGATATAGTAACTACTAAAACTATAAGAGAAATTACTCCCACTAAAAGTGTGCCTACTTTACATTTGGTCCTGCGGTTCGGGTTGCCAGCCTCCATGATCTCCAGTCAGTATAGCTCTGATTTTCTTTCACAGCACAATGTCTCTTTCCTTGTACAATGTCTCTTTCCGAACCACACCTGGAAGCTGATTATCTTTTCCGCAAGATCAGTCTTGGTGTTCTATAGCAACAGACAACCCTAACCCTTCTCCGTCCACTAAATGGAAGTCCCTAGTTTCTTCTTCTTCCACTTGGCGCTGGGTTATCTCTCAATTTGTTTATTTACAAAGTCTTTCACACTGTCTTTTAGCAATCCGAAATTATACGTGTTCCAGCGACTCTAATCACGGCTTCAAATATTTCCAAACGAAGAAGAACCTCCTCAAGTATTGACCTCCTTGGGCAACAAATCGGAAATTCTATTCTGTTTAAAACCAGGTCTCTTATTCCGCTCAGATAAGGAGGATAGAGGATATTGAGTGTCAGCAACCCTTCGACCTCCACTCCCGGTATCAAAAACACTATTTCCACTGTTATGATGGGGTCAGTACTGGTCGGGGTCACTTCCCTGACCCTCCCGGATCTCTGTACACTGGACATCTGCAGCGAGGTAGGTCCACTCAGAAGTAGCGTATCTTCTGCAAGGCACTCGCACCCTCCTCGATCTTCTCGGACCTTCCTGTTCCTGTCCTTGTGCACTTTCGTCCAAATCCGAGTCTTCAGATACAGGCGTAAGAGTTTTCTCTGGAGCTGGCTTCAAGCTTGGCCTCTTTCTTCTTTCACTTGGCCAACTAGCTTCTCCACGCCTCTCTCTCCTATATCTTGTCCGTACACTCGGTTCTTGATCACTCTGGGCTTGATCTGTGTCTGAGCCGTATTCACAGCAACTTTCTCCTTCTGTGGCAACTTCAGTTTCACTGCCGTCCTGTCCCTCTTCGTGATCTGTAGCGCTCCCAACTTCTTCCGACACCCCCACAGCTTGATTGATCCCCTCTAGTGGTTCACCGTCTACGGCTGGATTTTCATCTGCGAGAGGAGCTGTTTCTTCCAGGGGTGCTGGAACTCTTCGAGTATGGGAAGCGGGAATCCAGTTTGGCAACCCTCCACACTTCACAGCGGTATTCGTTGTCAGGATAACTTGATAGGGGCCCTTCCAACGCACGTCTAGGCAGTTCTTCCGGACGTGCTTCTTCAGCAGAATCCAGTCACCTGGGCACAAGTCGTGACATAGATCTCTTGAAGATGGAACTTCAGTAGCCTGCACCTGAAGAGACACAGAATGAATGGCGTCAGACAGACCCTTGCAGTAATCCAGGATCAGGTCATCTGTAATATTCAACAAAGCTGTAGTTGGTACAGACGGAAGTCTCATTGACCTCCCCATTAAAACTTCATGTGGAGAGAGACCTGTCCTCCTGTCTGGTGTGCTACGCATACTCATGAGTACCAAGGGCAGAGCATCAGGCCAGCTTAAGGGCGTTGATGAACATACTTTGGCTATTCGGGACTTGAGTGTGCCATTTATTTGCTCCACAATACCTGAAGCCTCTGGTCGATAGCTACAGTGCAACTTCTGATCAATGTCCAATGCAGAGCAAAGCATCTTCACAACTTCACTGTTGAAATGAGTTCCTCGATCTGATTCCAGGGAGGTCGGCACCCCGAAGCGCGGGATCAACTCTCTAAGCAACAACTTTGCTACTGTGAGTGTATTGCACCTGCGTGTAGGGTATGCTTCGACCCATCTGGAAAATATGCATACAACCACCAGGACATACCTGAGGCGGTTGCTTCTTGGCATTTCAATAAAATCTAATTGCATTCTGTTGAAAGGCCCCCCAGACCTCCCAATGTGACTCATTGTAACTGGTGTTCTTTTCCCTACATTCAATTGCTGACATGGAACACACCTCTTACACACTGCTTCTGCTGCAATCCTGAATTTAGGACAATACCAGGTCTGCCTGAATACCCTCAGCATAGCATCTCTTCCTAAATGTACTGGACCATGTATCTGTCGTGCCATTGGACTCACCAATTCCTCAGGTAACACTGCCCTTCCATCTGCTGAAACCCAAAAATTCATTTCACTTTTCACGCAACCTGCTGTTTCCCATGCCTTTTTCTCAGAATCAGGTGCGTTTTCTTGCATGTTTTTTAAATCCTCCCAAATATCAACTGTTTCTAGCATCAAATTTAACTCGGTCCTTTCCTGAGCCCCACCCACTTCCACCTCCGTGAAAGAATATCCTTGCTCCGCACAATAGCGGGCAACTTCGTCTGCATATCTATTACCTTGCGACACAAAATCTGTATTTTTGGTGTGGGCTACGCATTTGACAATTGCAATTGCTGCTGGACCTTGTAATGCTTCTAACAACAGTCGCACAAATTCCCCATTTCGAATAGGCGAACCAGAGGAGGTCATGTAACCTCTCTGAGACCACAATTGCCCATAATCATGAACTACACCGAAACCATATTGGCTATCTGTATAAATGGTGACTCTAATTTTGTTTCCTGCTAAACAAGCACGTGTCAATGCAATGATTTCAGCTACCTGAGCGGAGTGTACTCCTTCCAGGCAAGCGGCTTCTACAACTCCAGTAATGGTGCAAACAGCATAAGCTGCTATCAACCGACCAGTATCGTCTCTTAAACATGAGCCATCAACAAAGAAAATTTCATCAGGGTCGATCAACGGCTCATCCACAATATCTGGTCTTGGCTTCGTGCATAGTTCAGTCACATCAAGGCAATCGTGATCTTCACATTCCTCGCCTTCTATATCATTAGGAAGTGGCATCAATGGAGCAGGATTCAAAACAGAGCACCTCTTAAGGGTCACGTTCTCCGCAGCAAGTATAACTTGCTCGTAGCGCGTGAGCCTACTACTGGTCAAGTGCTGTGTCTTGGTCCTGGTCATTAACAGTTCTACAGAATGAGGTACATACACCACTAACTGGTGTCCCATGACAATATTTTCACACTGTTCAATGCTGACACCTGTTGCAGCAACGGATTTGAGACATCCGGGCAACGCTGCGGCTACTGGATCTAAGGTAGCCGAAAAGTATGCAACTGGTCTACGGGCATTTCCATGAATCTGTACCAAAACTGACAAAGCACAACCTTCCCTTTCGCAGCAGAAAAGTGAAAATGGTTTTTCATAGTCAGGCATTCCCAAAGCCGGAGCACGACACAAGTCCTCTCTCAGCTGTAGAAACGCCATCAAACAGTCCTTGTCCCATGGTACCGGATCACTCACCTCCTTGTGCGTCAGTTTTTGTAAAGGTTTTGCTTTCAGTGAAAAGTTAGCTATCCACTGTCGGCAATACCCAACCATTCCTAGGAACATCCTAACTTCTCTCTGTGTCGTAGGCGCGTTCATCTTCATTATCGCCTCTATCCTATCTGGTGACACTTTGCGCTTTCCTTTTTCTATCCGATGACCCAAGTACTGTACTTCTGTCAAACAGTACTGCAATTTGTTCGGAGATACCTTGTGTCCATTTTCAGCTAAATGGTTCAGCAAGGCAATGGTATCTATCTTACAAGCCTCTTCCGTTTCTGACGCAACAAGTAGGTCGTCTATGTACTGGACCAGAACCGAGTTCTGTGGCAGTACTAGACTTTCAAGATTCTTCTTCAATAGCTGGTTGAAAATTGATGGGCTTTCTGTATACCCTTGCGGGATACGACACCATGTTAGGACACGATTTTCCAGCTTAAAAGCAAAAAGGTACTGGCTCTCCTCATCTAATGGAATTGAAAAGAAAGCCTGACAAAGGTCTATCACTGTGAACCACTCAGCTTGGAATGGTATCTGAAACAATATCACTGATGGATTTGGTACCACTGGACAACATGAAACAACTATGTTGTTAATCTTTAGAAGATCTTGCACTATTCTAAATTTCCCACTAGGTTTCTGCAAACCCATAATCGGGGAGTTGCATGGACTTCCCACGATTTCCTTCAGTATTCCCTGTTTTATCATAGAGTCGATTACAGGTTTTATTCCTGCAATCGTCTCCGGGGTCAGTTTGTATTGGGGCGTTCTTGGATATTCAGCATTTGGTTTAACCATAATCTTCACTGGTTCTACTCCTTTGATCAGTCCTATCTCTTCTCCAATAAAATCCCATACCTCTGATGACACTGCATCTCGTAAGTCCCAAGGAAGGTCCTCCACAGTCAGGGTAGGATACAGTTCTATGCATGTTCTCGAATTTGTAACTTTAAAAGTAGCATCATCGTCTGTAGTCTGTACCTCTACTCCCTGAGGTGTGCAGTATATTGTACAGTTCAGTTTGCACAATAAGTCCCTTCCTAACAAACACACAGGACTAGAATCACATACCACAAACTGATGTTCATCTGTGTAGTTTCCTATTTTCACTGATACTGGTTCCGTCAAAGGGCTATTCATTCTCCTATTTGCAACTCCTACCACCTGAATCGTTTCCCCCGACATTGGTAGACCTGGAACCACTGCCAATCTCAAAGTTGATCGAGTAGCTCCAGTATCCACCAAGAATGTGGTAGGGCACCCTGCCACTTCAGCCTCGACAAACGGTCCTCTTTGATCCACCTCTAGAACTGCCCCGAGGGTACAGTCCTCCTCTCTACTTACACGTCATCCCGTCAATGGATCAACGTATTAACACTCTTCTTTACCTGTGAAAAAAGGCATTTGTCTATAGACCTTTCCCCCTGTCGTAATCTTTGGTGGCTGCGGGAACTGAGCTCGTGGAGCCGAAGTCCCCCCTTTGGCCACCTTACCCTTTGTCACTGTCACCCTTTGGACTGGAACTTCCTGAACTTCCTCCTCTAGAACTTCCAGTTCTCCGTTTTCAGGGTTATAGGGACACTCGCGTCTCCAATGTCCCACCTGGTGACACTGATGACACTTTGTCGTTTTTTTCAGTGTAGCAAAGTTTATTCTAGGTCTCGGATTTTCCTCGTTGTCCTTATTCTGACTGTTTCATTTCCGTCCCATTGTCCCTGTTCCCTATTGCTGCTGTCCTCCCTTTCCAGCTGACTGCATCTGCACCATCATCAGTTTCTCCTTTAGTTTCTTTGCTTTGGACTCTATCTCATCACTGCAATATCTTGCGTATCTCAAAATCTCATCCAATGGTTTGTTTTGCCAACAAATTAAATGTTGCTGAATCATCAAACAAATATCAGGTCTCAACCCCAGAACAAACTTCGATACAAACTTTCCTATATCCTTAGGATCCATTACATCTAATCCACTGTATTGTTTGAACGTTTTCAGCAATCGTTCATAATACTCATGAACTGTCTCCTTGGGTTCCTGTCTTGTTCGGTCTATTTTTACCCAATCTATGTCTTGTGGTGGCACCTTCTCCTTCAGCCATGTCATCACCCTTTCATATTTTACCATTACACTTTCTGACGGTCCATTAGTACGAGTATCCCTTTCTGGTTCTGCAGTTGGCCACTCGACACTAACCTTGCATGCTATCCACAAGTCTCCTGGGACCACAATGTCGAATAAGGTGTTCAAATCAATCCACAATACCTTTGAAATCTTGACGAACCTCTCTACCTGCTTGTACCACTCTACAGGATTCTCCCTTAACTTCGGAAATGAGTTTGTAAATGCAGCCAAATCTCCCCTACTCCGGGGTACGTGTACATAATTCCCATTCGCTATTTCTCGCAAAGGGAATGCCTCCATCTGCATTAGCCTTCCCTCCGGAGACATCACATTCGCACTCCACCTAACAGTTCCCTTTTTCGACCACCTCTCTTCCCATTTGTCTAGATCTCTCCATGCTCTTATTCCTGTGATCAGTTCCCTTATGTGTGTTTTTAATCCAGTTGTCCTCCTCTCATCTAAGTCCTGATCTGAATAATGCAACCTGTGGTTACCCTGTAATGCCTTGGTTCTGGACAAATCTACCATATACTTGTCTGCCAGTTCAGACAGCTTCTCATGAGTTGCTCTGGCTTTTCGAGTGATGTCCTTTGCTATAAACAGCAGCTCATCTTGTTCGTACATGTCAATCCTTTCTATCGGCACTGTACCATCTATTACCTCGTCCAGGTCAGATTTTAAACTGGTCACATCGAGTCTTTTGGCTTTTATTACAGCTTTCAGTATGCCATCTCTAGAGAGTCTATTTACATCTCTCCCATCACAGCTCTGAGTCCTACGTCTAGGCTCAGGCGAGTTATGGGGAGTCCTCCCATGCTCCCATCTCTCCAGGTCCCATGCAGTTCCATCCTCTCTGGGTGTATGATGAAACACTCCTCTATTACCCATAATCCCACATTTCTCATTCTGCATGGTTTCTCTAGATGCATGGTAAGACATTCCATTATTCCCCATGTCTTCACAATTCGCCTGTGACCTCTGATCACTCGACGCATGGCAAGATCCTTCACTGTTCCCCATGTTCCCACGATTCCAGTGCTGTACGTTATCATTAGGTGCGTGGCGAATGCACCTAAACCTATCTCTGTAGTCTTGGGTCCTTTGGTCTCCCCCACTTTGAATGGGACGAGATGTCTCTCCACACTCCGTACTGCTGCTTTTTTGCTCCTGCCCATTCCCTCTGTCAGTATGACGTGTAACTCCTCTATTCTCCTGACTTTTACCGTCCCACTCCTGACTGCCTTTGCTAACCCCGCAGTGAGATAATGTCCCGTTGCCTCGACTTCCCCATTCTGCTTCTGCTCTTGACCTGTTGCTCGGTACTCCTGTGGACCCATCCCATTCCCTCAGGTCAGCCCTCAACTCTTTATAGGATTTCGGCCGTGGTCCCCTCAGGTCCATCGGTCCTCTCTGACCCCCCTGTTCTGTTACGGGACCCACTGCTGAATCCAATGGGGTGTTCCACGTTATCGGTCCCGGCAATTGCCTCCAGGCATTTGTCGTGTTATTCCTTCTTTCCTTCTTTCCATCTCAACTCTCTCTCTCTCTAGCCGTACCTGTTCTTCCCCTCTCCCTTTCTCTGGGTGATAAACCGACACTATAGGACCTATGGTAACGGGTACTTGAAGAGCATCAGGCAATTCATAAGACTCAACCCTCTCTGTTGCTGGCATCTTCTGCACCACAATCCTTCCGACTACTCCTTGTCCAGGGCTATGTTGAGGTATCTCCTCACCTTTGGTAGGCACCCAATTCGTTATAGGGAATGGCCTATTTCCTTCCATGTCCACCCTGTCTTCCTTTGGGAGCTCCGTACCTTCTGTCTCCCTATAGTCCGGAGGCGGTTTATCTATCAACAACCTATTTATTAGGTTATCCTCCGACTCGCTCTCATCATCTTCTTCTATTGGTCTCTTTTCTCCTGTAACCTCTCTCACTGGGTACAACTTATCCACTTCAATCGTCTGTACCCTCCATCTCTTAGCCTCCGCATCCCATTTGGCATCCTGCACTGCCCTTACTGATCGCCGTACCCTTTCTTGGCGTCTGTTCTGACTCCTGTCGTGCGCCGCCCTAATCCATGCATTAAGCGCCTCAAACTGTGTTGGTATAGGCAAAGGTCTCAATGAGGACATAACTGCTTTCAACTGATGTAACACTTCTAGTCTAAACGTTCCGTATTTCGGAAAAGTCAGTTCCTCATTCCCCTCTGTAATCTTACTCCAAGTACCAAGCCACAGTATAGTATGCAACCCAACATTCGTTGCCATATAGTGAGCTGGTGTACCCTCCGGTGGTGCCTTTTCCCCGTAATAAGATTCTCTTCTCTTTCTCTTAAAAATCCCTCTCAAACATTTAAAACACTTCATGTTCAAAATTTACGAATTTCTATTTTCTCCGCGTTCGTTTACTTCCTGATGACAATCCACCAATCTCAGCGCGGTTTTCGCTAACTGGCCTATCACTGCGCGGCTCTTTGCTGATGTCACACCAACCGCCCTATCACAGCGCGGCTTCACACCAACCGGCCTATCTCAGCGCGGCTCTCGCTGACGTCACTCGTCTCAGTGCGGCTTCACACCGACCGGCCTATCACAGCGCGGCTCTCGCTGACGTCACTCGTCCCCCTTTCGCAGCAGTTCCCCTTATTTCTCCGCTCGTCTCCCGGTCATGCATGCATCCCATTCATACTCTGAAAAATTATTACTTCCGACTAAGCGATCACTTTCCTTGACTGTACGTCCACAGTCTAACTGTAATTCTCACCTTAACTGACGAAATGTCTTTCCGTTGGTCCAGACAATCGCCTTCTCTGATAGGTTACTTACACACGGTAACTTTCGACCTGCGTCCGTTACCCACACACTCACTCTTGCATTCCCCCTATCTCGGTCCTGCGGGCGATCAATGGTACCTCATGACCCCCTTTCCTCTGGTCGACAACTACTCTGGATGTTCGATACACCCAAACCACTTAAGCTCTTCCCCGAACTTAAGATTTTCACCATTTCACCGGTTCCCCCGTTTCCCAGGTTACCAGTTTACCAGTCTGCCAGGTTGCGCGCGCTCACAACCCTCTCTCATTCACACTACAGGCATTCAACTCCGCATGACATTACAATACAGATACAACATAAAACACCGCAATCTGTCCACGCATGACCCTTGTTATACTCACTCTCGTCCGATTCTGCTGCTTTTCTCTCGCGCCGTCAGCACCCTCTTCGGCAGGCCACCTCTCGATCTCTAGGGACCTGGGGGTAAACTTAACCTAGTCTAGATCACCTTCCTCAAGAAGGTAACCATCCTCACTCTGCTACCAACTGTTAACGCGGGATTTCTGGTCTATTGTTATAGATCTAGATCCCAACTCCGGTCGACTGAACCGTTGGTACCTGTCATAGAGTAAAAGGCAATCCACTACTAGGTCAGTAAATTAATGACTTACACCACTCTAAAGAACCACTTACTCTTAATGAGTTTAAAAGTTTATTACAAAGCCAAACTTAACTGAAGATACAAACATCTCAATATAAGGTTCAAAAGATATACGGGTATCAATACAAACATACATTTTCTAAATGCTCTTAGTCGGCAGAAGAATATTACCAAAACCAATTCAAAAATCATCAAAGTAGCAAGAATAGACACAAGGTGTAGCTTATGAGTCATTTACAGAAAGGAAGAAAATCAGATTAGACTGTCCCTACACTAGACTAAGTGACATCCCTACTTAGCAAGATTTTAACCTAAAAAGGTGTCAGCAGTGGTCACTTCCAAAGAAGATCACACACTTCCCTTAGTCTTTGTTGCAAAAACAATGTCTCTCAGTTCCCTATCTGCCTACCCATCCGCTCTCTTAGGTTCCTCAGACCATCTGCCTTAACTCCACCCAGGGGTGCTGTCCCTAATACATTTACAATAGAAACGCCCTTTAGAGACGCCCATCACGTGGTGTTGGTTCTGGCATTTTCCATGCTGATACTCCTCTGGGCCCATCGTTATCGTTGACCTTGCTTCCCAGGCTCCTCTCCGGCAGGACGGTACCCCCCAGGAAATTCCTGAAGCCTCCTCCAGGCCTGTGCCTGGCTCTCTTGAACAAAAGTCTATTCATCACTCTCTTGATTAGAACCTCCTCGCACCTGCAAACGGACACTTGTACTGTGGGCCCCAAATTCCGGCCTCCACCGTATCTTCTAAGTCGTAAACCATCTAACAAGCTCCACAAATTGTGCCTAGCACGACCTTTCTCTAACGAGCACATACAGATCAAAAGAAACGACTTTGTCTATTCAGGCCTATTAGAATTACATGAAACGGGCCTGTGCACTCTGTAAAACATTTAATTTCTTAGTCTAAACAGTATTCTAGCTTATTACACACAATGATTATATGAAACACTTCTATAAAACATATTTTTCAGTTCTATGATCAATAATACTTTGAATTACAATAACATCAAAATCCATCATCGTGTAAGAGTGTAACAGCATCTCGTACTCTATGTGAACTGCCATGTGGCCTACACATTTCTACGTTTAGCAGAATTACATTTCCCCTACAACAGCCACATAACATGGGATTTCAACATCATTCTAACATCTCTACAACATCTACATTAGTTCTTCACACTTGATATAAGTATTCTATTTTAAATTAAACACTCTTATGTATTTTCACTCTATAGATTCGACACTCTTATATAATGTTTACTAAACTAATACAACGTGCTTGTAAATATGGTGCACTTCTATTTTTTTCTTGATTTGCGCTCTCTCAAGCCTCTGATCCCCCTCTTCCGAGGGTCAGTATCTAAGCCACCCCCCCAGAATTGAGAAATGAATTCTCCAACTGCAAGAGTACGACTACCAAGTGGAGTACAAGCCGGGAGCGACAAACCCAGCAGATTATCTCTCCAGGCACCCCGAGCTGCCACCGTAGTGGAGAAAGAGGACACGGAAGAGACCGAGGAGTATGTGAAGGTCGTGCTGGAGAGGTCGAGACCCCTGCCCATGAGCCTGGAAATGATCATTAGGGCCACTCAGAACGACGAGGTGTTACAGCTGGTGGCGAGCGCCATTAAATCCAACGACTGGAAGGCAGTCCAAGCCTCATTGAGTAAACGGACACTACAAGCCAAGACTTCCCTGGAAGCTTTTTTGAAAGTGAAGGAAGAACTATCGCTCAACAACCAGGGGTGCCTGCTGAGAGGTCCGCAGATTGTAATGCCCGAGAGTCTGACCCGGCAAGCGGTGGAGTTAGCCCACCGAGGACACCAGGGCATGGTCAAGACCAAGAGCAGGCTCCGAGCCAAGGTGTGGTTCCCGGAAATGGACACCATGGTAGAACAAGCAGTCAGGGTGTGCCAATGGTGCCAAACCGCAGGACAACCCGAAAGACCACCCCCGGTCATCACCGAAGATAACCCGCAGAGGCCATGGGAGAATGTCAGTGCAGACTTCGGGCATCTCCCGGGTGGAAGATATGTGCTCGTCATTGTTGATGATTTCACCAAATACCCTGAGGTTGAAGTCGTAACAACCCTCACTGCAAAGGAGGTCATTGCAAAATTTGAAAAGACCATAGCCACTCATGGGATCTTTGAAAGGGTCAAAACGGACAATGGACCAACCTTCCAAGGGCAAGACTTCGCTGAATACCTCCAGAGTTGGGGAATCCATTACCGGAAAGTGACCCCCCGCTGGCCCCAAGCCAATGGGGAGGTCGAGAGATTCATGCGCACACTGAACAAGGTCATCAGGATAGCCCATGCCGAGGAAGTCTCTCTGGAAAAAGCCATTTACAGCTTCCTAAGGGAGTACCGCCTTACACCACACCGAACTACCGAGGCAGCACCAGGCCCATCGGCACTAGGACGAGTAGTCAGAGACACCCTCACCAGTCACCCTAACTGGACCCCGAACCAGGTGGACCCGCAAAGAACCCTCTCCAACAGGACTCGATCCAACAATTATGCCAGTTTCAAGCGAAGGGCCAAAGAGCCGGAGATCCAAGAAAGAGACCGTGTGTATGTGAAGGACAGATATCCAGGGAGCAAGTTCAGACTCCCGTTTGAAGCCCAACTGTGGACAGTCACGCAGCGCACTGGCACCCTGGTAATGGCCCAACGTGGACCTGAGACAGTCACCCGCAACGTGTCCTTTTTCAAGAAAGCGCACCCGAGTACGACTGATTCACAGGAGCAGGAACGGGAGGAAGTAGCCCCCAACCAACCAGAGGGGCCAAACAGGCCAGAAGAAGGTGACCAGGAGGCCCACGACGGAGGCAGAGAGGAAAGCTCACTACCATCCGGAACTCCCAGGCTCAGCTCCCCCAGATCCCTGGCTGAGCTCCGGGGCGCCCCTGCGTCCCCCCAAGCGACTCCACGGAGGGTCCTCGCCCGAGGAGAAGTGGCGGGGTATGGGCTGAGAAGGAATCCTGCGCCCTCCTCCCGACTCGCAGACTTTGCTGTGGACTGATCACGAACTATCCACGCACCATACTGGTAACTGGCCGGATGGCCCTGTTTTCTATCTATCTGTGACTCTAGTGATGTTATGCTCATTTTCTTTTGCTTAAATAAAGGTTACAAGGAATGTAATGTTTACGGCCGCGAGTTCTAGTTGGCCGCGCACCAAGAGGTGCGCACATGCAGCGTGTGACGTAACGCGCTGGGGGTATAAATAATAAAGTAGGCATGGCCGGCGGGATCCGGACCACGCGGTTGAACTAAACACTGTGTCCCGAGTATTATTACGGCCGCAGCGCCGAGGCCCGGCGCATGCGGCCAGAGAGACACGACAAGTACCAGAGCTAGGATTAGAACACAGATTTCGAGTTGTTGGAAGAGCTGGACAGGGATAAATGTAGTAGGGGAGAAAGGAACTCACAAAGTTTCACTCTGTGTTATTCCCTAGAGTTACATAAAAACTCCGGGAGATTATGTGGAGCAGATGGAAAATATGCAGCTTGCGCTGCAATTTAGAGCCGGTAGTGAGAGCAGTGCTGAAAATGAGTGTTAACAGCATCATGCGTTGCGCAAGAGCATGCAGCCATTCAAGGTGATTTTGTTGCAATAGAAAATCTACTCAAATGGGAGTTCTCTAACTGCGATCGCCGTATTGGATAAAACACGTTGGCAACGCCAATTCTCGCTCCCAATTTCTGCAGCCTCAAGGAGAAAAACTCTGCCACGTGGTGATTGGTGGAATTTGGCCACGACTCCGCATGAAACAGATTTGTGCAGTGACCAAAATTCCGCAAATTGCGCTGGAGTAATGAAACATTCTGCTCGCCCCTAAAACTGAGCCATTTGTAGCTGCAAACATTGGTTTGCGGACATAATTGGTTTAGAGAATTCAGACCCGAAGCTGATAATCCACATTACTGCATTTCCTTCCTCTCCAGCTTTTAAAGTCCAATGAATTTTACAAAGAATGCTGAAAGGGTTGTTGGTGTCTTGGACATATGTTGTTGGTCCAACTGATTGGAGGACTTTCAGAGATGTTTACCATTCGCTATGGTTTTCTGAAACCAGACTGCTTTTTCGACTGCCTCGCTGCTATTGCATGTTCTCTAGGTCCCAGAAGATCTTTATTATATTAGTTCCCAAGGGTTGCATCATGCCCCCATCAGCCTCTAACTGGGTCTATTCAGAACTTCACTCACAGAAATCAACATAAAAATTCACTGACACCCAATTCTGCTAGGAAGTTTTCTCCACTCCAGACATCCAACGCCACAAACATTGCCTGCACCTCATCCAAACCAAGATCTCTAGGTCCTGTCTGAAGATCAACCCCATCAAAACATGACAACCAACAAGACAGGCAAGCAAAAACGGACTCAGACTAGGCTCAACAACATAAAGTTGGAGGAACTGGAACCCCTAACTATTGCCCAATGTCCAGTTGGGCAGCGACCTCACCTCATGTAAAACATCATCAAGAAAACCAAGATGACCCAGTTTGAGCTCTTCCTTTTAAAGAAATTAAAACCATGTGACTTCAGAACTGCAGTTTGAGCCCTCATACTTTTGCACCTGGATGGTGACAAGCCCCAGCTCCATGGCCTCCTAAAATGCAAACTGCCCACCCTAAGAGCATCCTTCATGATCCAACACCCCATATCAAGGGATTGAAGAAATATGACTATAACACAATTACCCTGATGGAACGCCACTGGCTCACCTTGCCAACTCCACTGTCTTTAAGACCAGCTACATCATCTACAAAGTCATCATAACCAGCGCACCCGACCATGTAGCATGCAACCTCACCCTCTCTGGTGGCCAGGATGCCAGCCAACCGGGAAAAAAAGAAGTGGGGGAAAAGGCAACAGTCCTTCTCCAACTAGACACCCAGGATCTGGAACTAAGGGGCATATTATCAAGACAGGAGATAAAATTATCGCCGCTTTAGTGGCAGAAAACTGCAGATAAAGCGGCGATAATGGGCTTGATAATATGCTCTATGGAATTCCAATCGAAGCCCATGTTAGATGTCTTCACATCTAACATGGGCTTCGATTGGAATTCCATAGAGCATGTTATCAAGCCCATTATCGCCGCTTTATCGGCAGTTTTCTGCCGCTAAAGTGGCAATAATTTTATCGCCTGTCTTGATAATATGCCCCTAAATCCCTTCACACGACTGTATCTTTGATCCTCAATAGCACTTCATCGGGTTTCGGCTACGCTCCCAGTATGCAAATACCACATACATGGATGTTCCATTTTATGAAATTGATCTAAGATGGATGTCTTGCATCTAGAATCTCCCTATGGACTGGTTCGCAGCAGGCTCATGCCCCAAAAATACATTTTGCGCGTGATCCCATCCCTGCTGCCTCGGTAATTTCGCCAACAGAGTATCATTTGTCAAGGACACGGGAATCTGTCCCCTCCCTCAGTCTTGGAACCCTGTCCCCTGCTGTTAAAGCCGTGAAAACAACCAGCCTTCTGTGCCCGTGCGCTTCTCATATGGTGACACTACTCATAGTTACACAAGGCAGAATGAAACTTGACTCAGCAGGGTTTTGAATTCTTAAACACTGCTCTCATTGTCAGCAGACATTAACGTCATGCTCACGCGCGCTGAATGTATGGCGATATCTTCTCAGCCCTTGGGAGCTGCAGAAAAATTCAGCCGAATCACCACTTTCGGAGCACGCAGGGGAGGCTCGCTCTGAGAAAGTGCAGTAGGAAGAGGTACAGGCCAGTGTAGATGGGGGGGGGGGGCCTGGGGGGCTGCCAAGCGGGATTTTCTGATTGGGAATCCTAGCTCACCACTTACATACAATAGGTCTGATCTGTGGCAAGGTCTAACTTGATTGGGACTCAGTTTGCTGCACTGTTTAATTTGTAACACAGGAGTGCCGGTGCCCAAAGCACTGCTTAAAAGCCAGCAGCAGGTGCTGTTAACTGTCCTCGTGCTCAATACCAAGGCTTCTGGTTCCCAATCCACCTCACGCCTCTTTAATCCACCGCCAGACACTCCCTGTCCCTTTTTACCGCCCTGGCAGACTCCTGGGGCCTTATTTATGAAGGCCTTGCGCCACCGATGCGTCACTTTTTCCTATGTTAAAAGTGACGCACCGGTGGCGCAAGGCCTTCATAAATAAGGCCCCTGCTTTCTCACTTGTTTGTGGTTTTATCGCATCCTCTTCCTTATATCTCGTTTGTATGTTTTCCCCTCTCTTGCTCTCGGGAATGTCTCATAAGGAAACATAAGGTCTGGTGAAACCCACCGGCCTCGAAAATGAGTGCCAATGGACCCCACCAGCAGCCACCGGCTCACATTAAGCACTGGCTCTGCTGCACTGTGATAAAGAACAGCGAGAGGATGTCATTTCCTGGAAGTCAACGCCTTAGCGTCTGTCTAAGTAAAAAAAAAAATGGAAGAGTATCTGTTATGTTTCCTGGTAGGGTGATGCCCTTGTGTTCTAAGTAACGGTCTTTTCATGCTAGTTAAGGACCTGAGGATAGTACACTTCTAGCCAATCAGACTGCTAGTTTGTAATGTCCCTGACCTATAACTTGATTTTATGACGTTGCCTCTTGGCCATGTAGAAGCCAGGCGTGCAATCTACTGAGATGGGGTGCTAATAAAAAGTTGTTTGCAACTTCTTTTGAAGTAATATGCTGGAATTACAAATTAGCCTGTTCCATCCTAGCCCTGTGTGTTCTGTTGTATACATATGCATTACACATGAGCATTTAAGTAGTTATAAGTTAAACTGTAAATTCATTTGTATAGCGTGCCATAACTCATAGTGAGGCGGCAAGGCACCTTAAAGTATAGTATATATATATACCATTGTACAAAAGGCACGCCCTATGCAGTGCCCGCTTTTGTCATGCTTACGGAAGAAATTGCAAATACATATATATACTTATTTATGTATACATAGCACGCTACACCTTGGGGAATGCGCTTGGTTGGAAGGATGTTGGGCTTGCTCTGGCCTATGTGTGAAACATTGTGGTACACCACGTGAGTGACCAGAGCGATAATCCTATCGTTCCTTGCGTCATTGCGCTTAGCATTGAGATGTTGAAAGGATGCGTTAGAGATAGGCTGTGTTCAGGTAGCTGTTACTTTAATCTGCTTTACATGTTCCATGATGAACTTGTAGTGATGACCGAAGGGTTTTTCAGTTCACTTTTTGTGCTGTAGTCATCTCTTAGGCCATACACACTGGACGTCTTGATGCTCTCGGAGGAAAGGGAGAGGGCACACAGAGAACAGAGATCTGCCTGGATGGTCTGTATTAAGTCATCCTATAGATGAGCAATCTTTGAGTGTGTTCAGATTGGAACATAATGAGGGATGAGATCTTCAATTCAGATGTTCCTGTGACCTATGGGCTCTCTTGGGCCAGGTGTTCTCGTCTGACCTCAAAAGATTTTAGGTTTTGATATCAGATGACCAGATTGTTCTACAGATCTATCTAAGAAAGAACCAGGACTGGGCAGAAAGGAGTTTGAAAATATAGGGGTCCACCACTGGTCTCTTTCTTTTAGGGAGGAATGATGAGCTCGTGCTGATCTTGAGCATTTGCTTGTTGGTATTGAGAGCCCTTTCTGGCTCAGCTGAATGCCTCTCCTTCGGAAGCCAGTCTAGTGCTTGAAACACTGTTGCCATGTATTCCCTTGGAGGTGTAGTAACATTATTGCTGTGGCACTGTCGCTCCTTTTCACAGCAGGACGCAGAGGTTCCATAGGTGCAGGAGATTTGCACTATCTATCCACCCTATTAGATGGATGAGAATGGCTGGGCATTTCCGATGGTACTCCGAGTGAGCAACGACATGCCTTAATGTCCACATTGTGTGTAAAGTACTCCTTGTGATTTCATTAACATGTGGTGGTGAAGGAAATATTTAACTGTCTGATCACTTCCAGGATTCTTACCTCGCTTGATGTCGCTGGTGGAGCTGCTTTCTTGGGTTAATTCATTGTTAGTTGGTAGCTGTTTCCACTTTTCACTGGTCTTGCGGTGTTGAGGTGTAGAAATTTGGTCATCACCCACTAATCAATGGCAAGAATGCACTTTTCAAGTCTAAATGTGTCAGTAGGGCTTTCCATTTTTAGGATAATCTGAGAACCATATGTGTTGGAACATGTGAGGTTGAATGATTTTGTTAGATCTGATGAGGGAATGAGGTATAGGTTAAACAAGAGTCCAGAAATGAATAAACCTTATTGCGTGTCTCAGTGTGGTACATCACTGGATGAGGTGAATGATGACATTGTTACCAGGTTTTGTCTATCTCTGACATTTGTCCTCGTATGCCATTCTTTTTGAGCCCCAGTTGTGGAGTCAATAGTGTCAGGGGAAGCTGGAGGTACCAAAAATGGTAGTGCTGCCACTCAACGGTATGTACTTGTGTTAGATCCGGACTGGCAGACCAATTGTTGATGTTCACTTGGGCACTTACGTAGGTGTGGTTTTGTGTGATCTCAGTCATGGCACTAGTTAAAGTAAGTAAGTAAGTAAAAATTTATTTGCACAATTAATTAAAATCATTGCAATATACACACTCAAAATTAACCGTTAAAAAAGAGAATATTCAGATCTATTAAAAGGACAGTGAATTTGTTGGTTAAAGAGGAAAGAGAGAAATATCACTTAGAGGGGATCGGACTCAGACTTAGTCAGATGGTACGATCAGAGAGTTAATTTCTGTAATAAACTTTACAAAACGTGTCGCCATCTGGGGTGAGTCTCCCCTCATGCATGCATCGAGTGCTTCTTGGGTTGTCCTGATATTAAGGGAAAGCCAAATTGGGCGCAGCCAGAAAATTCTTTGGGCTCGTAGGCGACGGCAAATGCACAAAATGTGGATGAGATTTTCCTCTTCCTGATTCCAAAAGCCGGCATTGGGAGGAAGCGTCTTTCTTGTATCCTTGGCCAAATTTATATGCCTTCAGCGGAATTAAGCCAAAGCGGAGTCTCATTAGTTGAAGTTTTATATGAGATTTCATGGAGGATGCAAGGTAGGGTGGTAAAGCTTTCGAGGCATATAATTTGGCAGGCAATAGCAAAAAGGAGCCAAGAGGGATCTGGAAAGGTATATAAGGGATCGCCCTCCACTCTAGACAGTCAATCAACAACAAGATCCCTATACCTGGGGCGATTATTACATTTCAAAGACATGAGTACACATCACTCAGGTTGTATTCTTTGTTTACATACCGAGGTAGACCCCTGCTATCTATCGCAGTGCGGTATCACTCCTCTAATGTCTGATTGTCCCCACTCATTCTATTGTTCCAAAAAATTAAATACTACGGTCTCAATTCAAAAAGTGTCTAGCGTGATGTCCAACAAATGTCTGCCTTCTATACTGACAGTACATCTATCCACACTTCACCACATGTGTACACACCTTAGGAGGGAAAAATGTGTGGTGGAGAGGAAGGCACCTCACGGGCGAACACCCTCGGGGATGTTGGCGGATGTTACCAACTCAATGCCCCTTTCTCATCATCGGTTGCCTTCCAATCCGGAAAGAAAACAAAATAGATACAACACGTAAACTGAAATGCGTGTAAAGGTGCAACATAAAGAGGATAACAACATTAACTCATAAAGGACAGAGTGACATAAAATCAACAGCCACACCCACTCAATCACTTTATTCTTCGTTTCAGTGTGAGCTGAAGAATTAAAACAAAGGTTGGTAGCTTAATGTCGCCTACCAGTACCTGATACCGACATGTTTCACTGCCCCATTAGTTTCGGCAGATTCATCAGGGTATTGAACACTCGGTCACTGCACCAATTTTTTGAACATCCTTTCTGGACACTATTGCATTGAGACACAAATAAAAACCAGAGACATGCCCTGTAGTCAATATAGATTCATAGGTTTCCACATCAGAGTAATGGTTGAAAGCATATGATTATACACTTTTAATTATAATTACCCCTGGCCAGCATGGGCAACTCATACCGGCTGACCGAATCACGCTTTGACTCGTTTAAAAACGATTGAGGTAGCAATCTATAGGGAATGAAAAAGGACATTATAGAGCTGCCACGCCTTATACACCGACAATGACCATCAGGGTCAATTTCTATCGTTTTGAGGGCATGAGAGTCGTGACAACCCTACTCGCGCATTTAGACAAATAAGCAATGGCGCGTTTCAACTTAGGACATTATAGAACTGCCAAGCCTTATACAACACAATTGCGCATCAGTGTCGATTTCTGTCGTTTTGAGGGTATGAGAGCCGTGACAACCCTACTCGCGCATTTAAACAAATAGGCGAGGGCGCATTTCAACCCCCCGACCGCATATATCATGATGCCTGGTTCCCCGTTATCAATACGTGAGGCATTGGACATCCAAAACATTATGTGCGTCGTTATGTCTAGTTGCCCCCAGCTGAGTAGTAGCGTGTTGCTCAAAGTGACTGCTCGTTAGTAATTACAGCTTAATGCAGCAGTCTACTAGCCCCCACTCCTCACCGTACGGTTAGGAACCAGGACCGTATCTCATCCCAGGAACGCCGCGCTCGAGCCGGCGTTTGTTTTTAAGCTTCCCGGCAGAGTCCGGTCAGGTGGTAGAACGCGCATGCGCATATGCAGGCGCTCCAGTGTGGGCCGGTGGGGCCATCTTAGAACGGCAAAATCCTATGCCTAATGCTTAAATTCAATTACCCTGGTGCCAACAACTACCTCCAAAAGGCCGGGAAATACTTATACACAATCACAGTACTGACTAACATATTTATACATATCGGAGATGTATTTTATATTTTATATTTTTTATTTTTTACTCTTTGCCAAAGATACCTCGAGGAGGTCGTCTGTGGATCCATCAATAAATGATAGTGGCGCAACCTTAGAATGAAAACAATTCTTATTTTGCATTTTGTGTTTCCTCTCCACCACACATTTTTCCCTCCTAAGGTGTGTACACATGTGGTGAAGTGTGGATAGATGTACTGTCAGTATAGAAGGCAGACATTTGTTGGACATCACGCTGGACACTTTTTGAATTGAGACCGTAGTATTTAATTTTTTGGAACAATAGAATGAGTGGGGACAATCAGACATTAGAGGAGTGATACCGCACTGCGATAGATAGCAGGGGTCTACCTTGGTATGTAAACAAAGAATACAACCTGAGTGATGTGTACTCATGTCTTTGAAATGTAATAATCGCCCCAGGTATAGGGATCTTGTTATATAATTTGGCAGCCCAGGAGCCATGGAAAAGCCGGAGTACCTGTTGCGTGGCATAGTCATTTGATATGATTTTTGCTTGCTTAATTAAAAGCTTTGATTTTGCCTCGATGGGCAACGAAGTTGACCATATGTCCTTTGCATTGAGGGATTCGAGGCAGAATGTCAAATATTTATTCCACGATGTTTTGGGGTTGCTGAGCAATGACCATATACACCTCTTTAGAGTGTGAGGGCCGGCTTGTTTTGTTTTTAAGCAGTAGGTGATGTATCTTGCGCTCATGATCCATCGCTGAGAGGATAGAGAAAATTCTTTCCGGATTTGGGCATGGGAGGTTGAATTTGGCAATCGAAAAACCCTTCGATAACATGACGATTGCACTCTGTCTAACCAATTATTAATTTTATCTTTAAAGGTTATTGCGCCAAAAGAGATTGTAGGAAGGAGTTTAGCAGTATTCAATTTTGTTAACGGGACTAAGTCCTGGGAGAACAAAGCGCGCTTTGTTCTTATGAAGGCCCCCTCCAGGCTATGGGCAACTGCCTGCATTTCAGTTGTATGCACAGAAGGTATCCCTTTGTGGTCGATCCAAACGCCCAGATACTTATATGCGGTGACGGTTTCTAGTGGCTTCCCTTCAATAAACCATGTGGTCTTTTTTATTTTCGCGGAAGATATTGCCATTGCTTTGGTTTTAGTAACATTTATCTCAAGCATATTGAAATAGCAGTACTGGGCAAGAGACTCAAACAGTCTTTGGAGGCCCACTTGGGTTTGGTCTAAAAGAATGGTGTCATCTGCATATTGCAGAGTTTGAATTTTTCTTTGAGCAATTCCAGGAGGAAAGGCTCGGGAGCGAGACAGCCATTCCGGGAGGTCTGCGAGGTACAAATTAAAGAGTAGTGGTGCAAGAGTGCACCCTTGTTTTAGCCCTCTGCTAGTATAAATTTTGTTGGAGGTGGACCATCTCAATGTGACTCTTACTTTAACCCAAGTGTCAGTGTGTAGGGCTATTAATGCTTTCAATAGCGGCCAAGGGATGCCCCATCTTGCCAATTTTTCCCAGAGTTTAGGTCGGCTCACGCTGTCAAAGGCTTTACGAAAGTCGATAAATCCCAAGTATATCGATTTACCTTTTACAGCTAGGGTTGTTTTCATCAAGTGGGCTATACAGATCAGATTGTCTTCGATGTGACTGCCTCTTTGGAAGCCAGATTGGGAGAATGTGATTAAGTTGTTATTTTCCAACCACTTTGTAAGTGCCGTTAAAAGGACGCTAGCGTATGCCTGCCTTCCCATCCACATCGAGGAGGGCTATCATCCGATAATTGTCGGGATTGGACCGCAAGCCTTTTTTATGAAAGGGAACAAGAAGTGATCCGTGCTAAGAGGCAGGGATAGGGCCTCCCAATATTGCGGCCTCAAAAAGCGGAGTCAATATCGAGGCCCATTTCCGGGTGGAGGCTTTGAATACTTGAGTGGGGATCCCGTTGGGTCCGGGGGCTATGCTTGAGCGCATTTTCTTTATTATTCCTGTTATTTCGTCTGTTGTTATCTTGATGGGAGGGAATATGTCATCCTGGGGGATTAATTGAGCGAGAGTAGACAGGCTACTGGTATTTGAAGCGTGCGGTGCTGTGTAAAGTTTTTTGACATTGGACTCCCAATCGGCTGGAGAGATATTAGTTGCGGTGGGAGGTTTAATGGCGTTGGTGGCCTTGTTTACCCAGTTCCAAAATTTTCTTTGGTCTTTGGATTTTATGATCTCGAAAGCTGTCGCCCAGTGGTGCTCTTCTTCCAGTTTCTTTAGAAGGAACCTGGCCTTCCTGTATTCTTTTCTAGCGGCTGATATGTCGCTCTTCAGAGATTTATATTCACTTTCATTGTTCGCATTGGTTCGTTGTAGCTTATTAAGTATACTTTTTGTAGTGATTGTATGTTGTTTTTGCTCTGACTGGGAAGTTGGAGCTGGAAGGGCCCTCGAAAGGCTGTTTGTTGGTTTTGAGGCTAATTGATCTTTGAAGTTGGTCAATATAATTTCCCAAGAGGGTGCTGTCAAGTGACTAGTGTCGGCCGAAGCCCATTTGGTCATGAGATTGTCCACTTCGGCTTCAATTACTTCCCGGTTTCCCTCGGACCATCTCAGATTTCTTACACTCTGCAGGTTCGATTCCGTTCCTATCAAGGGAATATTCGGACGATGTAGCTGGCTAAGGGCGATCTTGCACGTTATAATGGCGTGATCGCTGGCTAAGGATGGCGTTACCAAAAACTGACGTACCCGGTGAAAGGCGGTGAGTGATATCCATATATAGTCTAAGGTAGCCGTTCGAGAGAAGGATACGTGGGTGTAAGCAGCTGGTTGGTCCGAGGCAATCCTTCCATTGAGGATGCGCAAACCGCATTAATTTAGTTTTGTTGCTAGTTTTATTCTATTGGCTTTCTTCCGTTGGTACTGAGATTTTATCTCCTTAATTGCCCACATTTCATTAAGTGATGATAGTTGAGAGGATTCAGTGGAGTCGATGTCCATTAGATTGGAATTAAAGTCCCCCGTTATCAGCCACATATCGTTTGGGAAAAGGACTTCAAGATTGTTTATTATAGGCAGCATGTTACTCAAAGTAGACTCTCGTCTTGTTTTTGTAGGGTGAAAATAGACACAGCCAAGGATAATTTTTTGCTTTATTTTTCCCTTTACATGGCTCTTAGTCTCGATGCTGATGAAGATATAGTCGCCCTCGCCATTGTAAAGTGTTTCTAATTTTGCGACTAATGTATTCTTCACAGCAATCAGCACGCCCTCAGATGCATGGCCACCTGCAATGGATGGAATAGCGAAAGATTCAATTACAGTAAAATCTTCCCAGATGGTGTTCTCTAGGGCCCAGGTCTCTTGAATAGCAAAGATGTCGTGGGTCTTCCGGAGGTCCGTGGTTAATCATCCGATTTTCTCTTTTGTTAGACCCCGGATGTTCCAAGAACATATATTTAGATAGTGGGCAATGTCGTAGTTGGGTTTGTTTCCATGCGAGATTGGCCGTGCACTACCCCAAGGCCTGAGAGAGCCAGGACCATTCTTGGAATATATGTGGCTTGAGTACACATTTGCGCGGACCTCCTGCTGTTGTGGCTATTACTTGAAGCGGGTTCTCGATCCAGGGTGCTGTTTTAGATTCCTGTCCGAGGCCAGTGGCATTAGTTAAAGCTTCCTTAACACTTTCAATGCTTGGACCAAAAAAATAGGAGCAGGGTAACCACCTCGCTAGCAGTTCCGAATCTATTCATATCATCATCCTTGCAAAGTTCAAGAGCTTTTGAAAGATTACATGAGTCACATGACCATGAGCTCTTAAACATCTTTTACAAAGGTGGTAACCATAAGGAGTTGGCCAAGAACATCCCAGAAGACTTTACTTTAAAGCCATGAATGCACTGGGTTAAACCAACTGGCTCTAGCTGCGGACAAATCTGATAGCACCCAGGAGTTACTTTCAGGCCCACCGTCACAAATCCCTATTTCTGCCTATTACCATTTGGTTTGTCACCGCCTCACTTCCACAACATTCTACAACTAGGTTTTGTTGGGTTCTTATGAAGCATTTAATATACTGCTGTTGCTCCAAGCACTTCATCTCCACTCAAAGGGCAGGTTGCCATCTTTGAGGCAGTCCATATTGCTGTTAAAGTTAGCCTGTCATATACATTGCCAAATAATATAGTTGGGGGGTGATCTTCATTTAAGAGTCAGGAGACATTCAAGTAGAAGGTACATTATTTTCCTCATTAAGCCCTGAGCTTAGAGCCACAGCCTACTAGCTCTGTTTGAGCTCCATTCTCTAACAACTGTAATTGGCTCCCAGGCTTCACCCAGCACACAGTTGCCAACATTCAATCCATCATCACATTCTCACAGCATACACACAACATGCTATAGCATGCCCACTCAGCCCATGCATATACAGACACACTATAAATGCCCATGGGGACATCCACAGCAAGGACTTACTGTTCATATAAGTAAAGCTCCAAAGGCACTATCAGAACAGAAACCTCCTATCCAGACCGTCAACTCGGCTAATCATCCCTCTCTATGAGAAGAAATATATTCATGAATCCTCCAGGAATGCCACAAAAATACTGACACCAATCCCATCAAAGGCAAAGATTTCCAAGATCACTTGAAGTCAAGAAGGCAGCAAAGGCTATGCCTTTCCCAAACAATTGTTGCAGAATATCACAGACGAATAAACATACATTGCCACAGTGAAAATATGGACATTAGAGTCCATACAATGACCACTCAAAAACTGGAACCTAGGGCCACCCAAAAGGAACCTAGACAGGCCCTGAAAGATTGCCAGTGGCTGAAACATTTGCAAGCATCCTACCCTTCACCCTTGTATTTTGTCTCAGGAACGACAACATTAACAACTACCTCTCATTCCAATTTTGGGACTCTTAGCTAAGTGTAGTTACTGAATAGCATTGACACAGGAAGTGTAGTCCGCTAAAATTAACAAGCACAACACCCAGTAGTTAATTTGGAAAGGAATAATTGTTGGTACCCAAAAGTATGCTCAGAAGCCCTCTGTCGGTGCTATGTAGGGGATGCTGAACACCAAACTTTGATTCCAACTCATGACTCTTTCATCCACCTTCAGACTCTCCCTCCTTCTTCTTCTCATCCTTTGGGGTTCTTTGTCATCCTTGCTTTCTTTCTATGTTGCTGTTTTTCCATCTTTCTCTTCCTCCATATTTCCACCTTTTGTGTTTTGCTCTATTGCTCTGGGTCAAAGTCTAATGACAAAAAATGAGTGCTGGTGGGCTTCACCTGCAACCACCAGCTCAAAATAACACTGACAACAAAACAAGTCCTACAAAGACTATACTCGCAGCCCACAACCTTCCAGCAAACATCAAGAAATGGTTATAAAGCTCATGCATTATATCTCTCATCAATCTTAACAGCCATATTCAGTGAAGCACAGCACATAGAATAGCAAGCAATTCCTGTAGAGACCAGATTGCAGCTCAATATCCTTCCATCCCAGCACACCCAATTAGTAGTGTGCTACATATTTGCTAAGGTGCAGGCATAAATATTTGCCGATGCACACATTCTCCCTGCTTACACTAAAGGAACACAAGAACAAACAGAGAGGGAACACAGACACGTGTAGACATAAAGAGCACCCCAACATGGGCAGCAAATACACAGTAACAGGACTCGAAAAAAGCAGAACAAACACAAAGGAATGGGATTCTGCACATAGATATACGTAGTATACATGGTGAAACAGGAAAAATCAAGATGGGACAGTGATGCTGATACCCACTGTTCAGTTCAATTTTTTTTATTGATTTATTTATTAATATTTAATGTTTTTATAGCACGTACAAAGCCCTTGGGCAAAATCCTTGACAAAGACAATCACTAAAATTGTTAAGCGCTATATACGAAGGCAATGGAGTGTCAGGAACAAAGAGGCATAGAAAAGAATTTAAAATAAATAGGAGTTACATTCGTCAATGAAAATGCATAACAGTGGTAGTGCAGTAGAACACACAGGAAAGAGTAGGAGCAATCAGACCCACTGAAACAGTAACCGAATGCAACAATCGACCAGGTAGGTACCATTCCTCTCTAAGGTTCCAAATACAAAACTTCACAACGCAAACTTAAAAGTACGGAGTTACACATAAATGTACACATATTGTAGTGCACTGAAGTTGCATTTATAGCGCTTCTCGCCTTAGTAAAATGAACAACTGATGGATGATCTTGCCATTGTCTTCACCATCGTCTCAAATCATTGTCATTATCATTCACCGGCCTCAGCAGAAATTAACCCTCAAATGAAATGCAAAGGCGACATGAAGAGTGCTTCCAAGATAGTTACGCGCTAGCGCAGAGATGACCTACAAGGGCTCTGTACAGCACAATAACAGTCGCTAATTATGCCTTATAGCAGAAGAATGTAGTGGCATTTGTATCAGGCTGTCCCTTCTAACCATAATGTCATTAGCTCGTACTAATGATCCCCTTCCCGCCTCACGTGGCTCACCGCAGCTCTTCTCTCTCATAAATACGGTAATGAGTCATGCGTCACAGCTCGTGTTCATCCTATCAGGAACCCAGCAGCCCCAATCAAAACATGCAGAGCCAAAGTGGCATGGCTTTCCCTTAGCATAAGTCCGCAAAGACCGCGAGGGCGCCATTTTGATCTCAGATAGCGGGGAATCATTAGATTTCGCTATGTTTTTCGTGAGAATGAAGTCTTAAATGAGGAAAGTCAGCAACCTTCATTGAAGTCTAAGAACCGAAGTCTTGGGAGGGAGGGGTGGGTGGGGGAAGCAGACCAGAACAGATTTTTTGTGTAAAAGGCCGCTGTATTGGAACAGGTGCACATAACAATAAAACTCCTCGGCCAATGCCTTACAAAGCTAAACCTCACTAAATAAAAATACTTACCTAACCCTGTCCCCCCCCCCCCGCCCCTAACATTTTCAAGAACCCGCCCCCACCCGAACATTACAACATTACACAATTACAAACACTATAATTCAATGCATAAAATATTTAAGCCTAATAAATCTAAAACATCTATTACACAAAATCCCCTGCCTGCCCCTTCACCACTTACGATCACCCAACCTCTGTAAATACCCCAACAACCAAGCTGTCTAAACAATCCCTGTTGAAGACCCAACCTTAAACCAAACAACAAAAACTCTGCCAACCCTGGCAAACTTCCAATAATCCCCGCCACCCAGAAAGCTGGGGGGGGAGAAAACTAGCCCCCTTTCTGCCCCCCAACCAAAACAACTCATCTATGCCTCTCTCGAACGTTCCTGTACATTGAGACACCTGGATAGAACTTCTCTAACTTCCAACAGATAAAGATCCATACCCATCCTGGATAAGTGGACCCCATCAGTCCTGAAAAACTCCACTGACTCGAACCGAATGTCCCTATGAGACACTCTCCCAAAGCCTACACTTCAGCCGAATCTTGAAATCTCCAGGTTTACCTTCTTACGCGCCCTATCAATCGCCCTGGGATTCCGAGCACCCCTCCAAATTCTGTGCGGCATTAGCTCTGTCCGCAAAACATGGCAAACAGACCACTGTTCCCACAAGAGTGCCAAATCCCTCTTCATTGCCCTTAACAAAACAACACCTTTTACCCCACAAAGGTCATTCTCCCCTAAATGGATTAACAAAACATCCGGGCACTGGCCCCCAACCAACCACTTGTTCAAAGCAGGGACCAACTCCTTCCACAACATCCCTCCCTTCCCTTTCCAAACAATTTAAAATAAACACTCATTAAAACCCAACATTTTTCCGAAATATCAACTGCCAGCCTGGACTTCAGCCCGT
The DNA here is from genome assembly GCF_964261635.1 of Lissotriton helveticus. Classification (NCBI taxonomy): domain Eukaryota; kingdom Metazoa; phylum Chordata; class Amphibia; order Caudata; family Salamandridae; genus Lissotriton; species Lissotriton helveticus. The sequence continues at coordinate 597,931,952 of NC_136065.1, read as the reverse complement.
TTAACGAAAGAGTGCCCCACTATCCATATGGTCAATTCCGGGGAGCGAAGACTTGCTACAGAACCTGCAACAAGAAAAATAACAAGAGATTCATGTAGAAGAGGATGACGCAAGCGCTTCTTCCGCAGTACTCCTCATATAGCGTTGGAAACAGTTAGATGACCAGGCCCCAGCAGCATAATATCCCCCCAAGACCAGCCCCGATTGCAAGCTTCCGTTGCTGCCTCGATCCTAAAAGAGTGTGTCCCAAACTGATATCCATCCAGACCAATATGGCTCAAGGTCTTACGCAGCACCATGCGCAGTTGATAGTCCGTAACCCGGACCCCATCAGCATGTCGAAAGACCCTTTCACTACCATTCCCTCCAGACAGAGTCCTCCACCGCCTGGCCCAATGTAGACTGGGGGTTAGTGTTTGATTTGTTCAAACGCTCCGTCCATCATCCCGTTTTGTATGGCCCAATGTAATGGGCATGTCGACACCGGAGAAGCTGCTTCCAGCCATACTCCCTTACCACAACTTCTCTGGTCTGTCTTTGCGCTGGCCAGCCAAATATGAATCCCCCCTCAGAGAATAAAACCTCCTGCCAAGTGATACCTATTTTTAACCTGGAACTAAGCTTGGAGACCCTAAAGGCTCCAGACAACATCCAGACCATGAGAGTAGAAAACAAACATACTTCGAAACCATCCCTACAAACAACAGGTAGGCCTCCAACAAACGCGCTAAAGTCTGCCATGATAACGGCCTATGTGCTGAAAATTCCCCGCCCCGCTCCCTAGCCCAACCTTCCAACATTCGCCTCCTTATTTCCCCACAGAAGGGGAGTAGCCCTACAGAAGTTTCCCCATAAAAGACATACCTGCCACTTTCCCTCTGATGGTAACCTTAGAATGACCCTTTTCCATGAGGTCCAGCAGAAACTGCATCACATCATCTGACCGCCTCCATTCCTCCTCCCGCTGACAGGCACCTGATGCTATGAATTCTCTCCAGGCCAGAGCATAAGCTGCACGAGTGGAAACCGACAACGAACCTACCACCAACGGAATAACCCTTTGTTGCCTACATACCATAGATGTTCCGGCATTGGGGTCGGTGTCCTGTCCGCCTCCTTGGCCAGCCCATGGAATCTCTCCCACTACGAATAAGACAAAGTATCTGCAATGTCATTGTCCACACCAGGGATATGAAGTGCTTTGAACGCAATATCATGTCTAAGGCAGCCAAGCACAAACACCCGCAACAACTTCAAAATCTGCTCATCTCTTGCTGACTGCCTGTTGATGATTTCCACCACTGCCATGTTGTCAATACTGAACAACACCTTCTTATGTGCCAGTTCTTCACCCCACAGCGTCAATGCCACAACCACCGGAAAAAGCTCCAAAAAGGCGATGCTCCTCCCCTCGTCTTTCCACTGCTCGGGCTACTTCTCCGCACACCACCTGCCCTGCCAGTATATGCCAAAACCATCACTGCCTGCTGCATCTGAAAACATTTGAACATCCCACTGAAAGTCATCCTCTGACCAATGGTATTCCATTAAGGAATGCAGAAATGTTCTCCACATACGCAGATCCTCCTTCACCCCAGCCGATAAACGGACATGGTGGTGAGGCAGATGGTGTCCTGACAACGCACGTCCCAGTCTCCTTCAAAAAGTTCTCCCTGCCCTGACTACCCTGCAGGCGAAATTGAGATGGCCCAACAAAACCTGGATGATCTTCACCGTTACCTTATGTTTAGCAAGCATTTCTTCTAACAAATCCAACATTTTTGCTTTCTTATGAGCTGGCAACCGTGCCTGCATTCTTACTGAATCAATCTCAGTGCCTAAGAATGACATGGTCGTACATGGACCCACTGTTTTCTCTGGTGCCAAGGGCACACCCAGCTCTCCCATAAGCTCCTGGAACGTGTCCAGCACTACCTGGCACTCCGTGGAGCCCGGGGAACCAACAAAAAAGAAGTCGTCTGAGTAGCGTGTTACCAGCCCTTGACCAGTGTGCTGCGTGAAATACCACTGTAAGAAAGTGCTGAAAAACTCAAAGCACAAGGCATTGAACAACCAATCGGTAGTGCCTTGTCCATGTACCATTGACCCTCAAAATGGATTCCCAAAAGACTCCAATCATCCAGATGTACGGGAAGCAAACTAAATGCAGATTTTATGATGCATTTCGCCATCTCTGCAGTTGCACCCACGGTCACAACCAGTGACATAGCAACGTCAACTGAGGAATATGACACTGAGGCTACCTCATCATCAATAAAATCATTGACTGAAGAACCCTCAGGCTACGATAGGTGTTTAATTAATCTGTACTGCCCCACTTCCTTTTTGGGAACCACCCCGATTGGAGAAACAATCACATCGTCCACAGGCCAGTCATCAAAAGGACCTGCCATCCTTTCTTCTCGAACTTCTTTGACCAACTTGTCTTGCACCACTGACTTATGATCAAATGCTGACTTCAAACTTTTTGCCCACCGCCTCTGCCGTGGCCCCTTGTAACCCAAACAAAACCCCTGTTCAAAGCCCTCCAACAGTACCTGCTTTGCTTCCAAATCCCCATAATCCCGCAAACCTGTCGCCAATGCTGCCAGTCTAACTGGCGTATGAGCCCTTGGGCCCAGACCCCTGATATCCCTTACCTCCCCTACCACTTTGGAATTGCTGCGAGGGCCCAGATGTGCTAGCACCTGTCTGTTGCCACTGCTGACTTCCTTGCGGCTTGACTCCCCAACATCTAACCAATGGGTGTTTCTTTCCACACTGAGAGCACTTGTGCCTGAACCTAAAATACTCCCTTGTGCACATGCCTTTATTAAACTCCCAGCAGGCTCCTGACCCAGATTGTGTAGCTGTCACACTCCCGACCCCTCCCCGGGTGGCTTTCCCCTGAAAGGACCGGTACACTAAAGGTAAACCACCTGCGGTAAATATAGTCTTACCCCCCGCTGGTGCCCCCATTGTGTGTTGCCATAAATCAGAGTCCAATTCCCCCCACTTTGCCTCTGGATTCCAAGCCATACGGGCCCTGAACTCCTCATCATATTGTGCCCATGCATACCCACTACCCGTGATCTGCGCTTTCCGAATGACATCCATATATTTAAAAATAGCCACGCAGCGCTCGCCAAACTTTCGCAATATACGCTGGCATATATCAAAAACGCCGCCATCCAATTTTCAATTGTCTACGGCACCTTAGGCAGCTTGGCCAGCTTATACTCCTCCTCCTTAGACCCTTCTTTGGACCGCACCTCCCTGTGAAGTAGCTTCAAAATTTCAACCTATTCCCCTTTCCAGATGCGCTCTTTAGTGGCTAACATCAAATACGCACCCAGGGGCTTCGTCACACCCATGTAGAGCAGCTTTCTAAACTTTAACTCTTCACTCTGTAAAGGCTCTTTACCTGGCACTTCTGGTTCCGTATTCATTCCACTCTCCACTTTAGCGCCCGGTGCAACCACATCACCCGTCCCCACACCTTGATCTTTAACATATTTACCTTTATGGAGCTTACCTCGCAACTCCCCCCCGTAAGTCCTCACCACCTGTCCCCACCAACACCATTTTTGGTTTGGCCCGTGGGACAACATTCTCACCTGGCTCTAACAAAGCTGCCCGACCAGGCGCCGATCTCCATGCCTCTTGCTCAACAGGGTTCACCGTCTGAGGAGCCCTCACCAAGGGGCCGTGCTCTCTTCTGGGTCCCAACGGCACTGCCCTTCTGGGCTGCACCGCCTCTGGTGCCTGTAAAACAGTAGGAGACACATGAGAAGGCACCCCCCTCCTCATTGTCCCTCCACTCCCCTTCTTCGGGGCTGTCCTTATCATAATACAGTACAATCGCTTCCTCTATCTGTAGAGGATCCGTCACAAAACCAACACTGTGGGCCTTAACCGAATCAACATTGCTTATACCAGCCCTAGCGGCCCCTGAAAATACTCCTGTCGGGGGAGCTGACTGTACTCACCGGTACTCCCCCCTGCGTTGACTTTCTTGAGCGTTCCTGTCCAGTGGCCCTGCTGACCATCGTGCCTGCTTGACGTTGGGGCATGTGAGGTCTCGATGGACCTTTGTGTGCTGGCCGCGCCGGGACCCCCCGCTGGTATGGAATGTGCCGCACAAGGCTCCACCCTCCCTTCTCCTCGGCCCAATTGGGCCGCACCTCGCCCTACCGAGTCTGCTGTCCCGTGACGCTCCCTACCCAGTGAAGAAAAAGTTTGGACTGGTGTGCTGGGAGCTCCCAAAACACTAACTGGCCTGCCGTCCTTCCTGACCCAAAAACCAGCCTCCGAAAACCTATCACCACCCTGCCCCGTGTATCGAGAACTCAACTTACTTACCCGGAGGGTGACGGGGGAGAGGAGTCCCACTCCACCTCATCCCCACTCCACTCCAACATCGCTTGAACCCCTGGCGCAGAAGGGGCCAAAACTTGGCAGCCCCTCCCCTCCCTCCAACTGCCCCCAGGGACCCAAACCTCGCCTCCTCATCTGCCCCTGTCTTTCCTGTGCCCCTTATAGCGTGCTCCCTCCGAGGGGGGGTAAAAATTTCTCTGCAACCTCCAACCCCAATGCCCCGCACTCCCTCCGCCCATGACGGAAAAACATCCAAACCCTCCCATGCTTGACCCCCTACAGCCGGATCCAAGTCAGCCTCTGAAAGCCCAAAAGACCTCACATTGCTCTCCCCGCCTCAGAGACCTGCCTCTGTGCCACCCCCAGAGGTTGCAACTCCCTCACCCACCAAGGAGGAGAGAAAATAAGAGGGCTAACCAAATCCCTCCCCCCTACCACCTCCAAACCTAACCCAGCCCCTTCAGGCCTGCCCCCTCGCTCTGATAAGGTGGATCATACTACTGACGGGGCTCTCACCTCTGTGGCCCACTCCCCCCTCTCATAAAACCAGAAGCCCCCATTTGCTCCCCCACACCATGAAGGGGGGCAATCTGACCCTGTTGCTCATCCGCTCACGCCCTGCTCGAAGTAGCCACAGCCTGCATACCAAACGGAGGAGCCACATGCCCGTGCTTCTCCCCCTCCCTTGCCTGACACAAAACTGGGGGCGCGCCAGGTCCATCATCCAAAGCCCCCTCCCGGCCACCCCCCGCTGCTGCAGACATCTCCGGAGCAGCAGACAGAGATGCCGAGCGCCTCTTGCTGCCTCGGCCCCCCATGCTTACCAACACGCGTGGGGGCAGACAACGCCCGCTGCTCGCGCACAACATCGGAAAAAGACTCCGCAGCCGTCAACGCAGCAGCACTCCCTCCGGCTGCACCCCTCCCACCCTCCCGCTCTTCAGGGCTTACCTCCGCCACCATAACTTGCCCTCCGGACTGCAACCGCCGCTCCGGGGCCGACTTCCGCGAACACGGGTGGCCCCGTTCTACCGCCGGAGTCATTCTGGGCCTCTTGGGGGATGTGCAGGCAGCCACCACTGCTGCCACCCCCGCTGATGCTTGCTGTGCCGGGCGCAGCAGCCCGGCCATGTCCCCAATAACGAGGTCCATGCGCCCAGCCTCACTTAGGAGCCTGAGGGCTTCGAGCACTCTAACATCCTCGGCAGACATTATGGTACACCAAAAACGCTAACTAACCATGCAACAGAAAAGCTCAAAACTACACAAAATTTCCTAACTGAACAATTTTCCCTGACTAAGACTCCCAGCCACCAGGTCACCAAAACCAAAATGGTAGCTGGGAGCAGTAGCCCAACGCATTTATACGTTGGGCTACAAAAATAACGCCCAAAAACAAAATGCCCGCCTGTTCTCAGCAATCGCCCCCCCCCGCCCCTCCCAAACCACCCGGGGGCGGACCTCCCTGCGGTCGTCCACCCCCCCAAGCCCCCCTTCTACACTGTTCAGTCTGTTTGAATATATAGAAGCCAACATATAGTTAATGTGAGGCTCATATTATAGATCTTTGAGATTGAAAACGGTATACTACTGTACTATGGAGGTTTTAATATCGCCCTGCAACAATATCGACTGCCGTCAAAAAACAATTCAAGGGAAGACACAAGTGCTCACTGTCCCTTCATGATCAGTGGATAATGCATGCACATGTCCTAATTATGAGGCAAATGTAGGCTCTGAGGTGCTTGTGGTAACACCTGATACCCCAACCCTGTACCTGTAAGCAACTGTAAACACTGTATGGCATCACATACATTTGTAGTGTTGTAATGTGTTTGTTTGTTTTGAGAAATGAATATTTATTGACATTTTCAATATCCATATACAATGGACATAGTATATAGACAATAATTGACAAACTGGATGTACAAGAAAACATGGAATGTACAATATTAGGAGCAGTATGGCCGATATCACTGCATCAGGGCCGGATTGGCCGTAGCGTTCGCCTAGCGTTGTCCCGGGAGGCTAGAAGGGTGGGGGTCGTTTTTGCAGCAGTGGGGGGGGTGTTTTTGTAACTGTGGGCCGGTTTTTCAGCGGTGCTGCAATATTAGTCCCTTGTAACAAAAGTAGCAGTGCTTCACACTTGCGTACCCCCTCCCATCGCTGGACTGGTCCTACAAAATTTCCAGGGCTGCTTTGGGTTCCCAATCTGGCTCTAAATGGAGAACTCTGTGATATGCTTGCCCCGGCCATACTGACAACCTCACATGTGTTGTGTCTCTCTGCAAAAGGGAATGGGGATAAGTGTGTGCCCTGTGCCGAAAAGCCCTTTGCTTGTGATCAAAGACGCCCAACCGGGGCAGCAATGGTGTAACTGTGGGTCTGTTTAGGTGAACTAGCACCCCTGACAGTGTGGCAACAGGTTGTTGGGATTCCAAGCACCTATCCAAGAGTGTGGATGGAGTATGGTGGTGGGTGTGGTAGTAATATTATCACCCCCATTTTTGCTTATCCGAAAGGAAGGCGGCGTGATGAGGGAAGTGGGCCAAAAAGTGGAACACCTTACCTATGGATTCAGGCCTTGGATGCTTGTGACTTGGCTGGTGTGGATTGTAGCGCATCAAGCGCCTGAAAACAGTGAGGGTGGTCACCTACGTGACACTTGTAATGTCTTCCTAACCATCCATCTCACTGGTAGCATCTGCTGAATATGTGACAATGGCAAAGGAACGGGTTAGCGTATGATCTCTTGGCTCCATATCCTTAAGGAAACTGTATTAACTGCAAACAATTAGCTCTTACAAAAAATATGTGCATTTTAATTCGTAAACTCTGTAACAGCAGTTTAAAATGTAACTACGTAGTTCCTCGAATACAACTAAAAATATTGTCACTTTCAGTCTTTTCTAAGCGCAATCATGCACTGCTTTGTGGAAAATACAAATTTAATTGAAATCAAAAATGTTTTAACATTTACGTGTGACTGAATTAATGTGCTGTTTTTGTAAAGCACACATGCACCCAGGAGGCCATTTAAAGGTGCTGATGTGCTTGGTCACAAATGTGAAGCAGTCTGTTACATGTTTAATCTATGAAAAAGAATGATCTTTAACTCCATAAATTATTTCTGTCATCAACTCCATTAGTTTCACCTACAAATTACGACGATAAGATCTCCTAACTTCTTAATCAATGCTGGAATTCAACACTTTTGTATATATTTGGTAATTAGGTATATGCTTTTATCTACTTTTTATTTTAAATTATAAAATGTTTACAAATGCATGGATTATGCTTAAAAAGTAAGCTCATTGTCTAAAATATGCACATAATTGTGTTCACAGTCACCAAGTAGACATACAAAATGAGTTTCTCTGGCTCTAAATAAACACATTGCACGCACATATTTCCATTTATATATATATATATATATATATATATATATATATATATATATATATATATATATATATATATATATATATATATATATATATATATATATATATATATATATATATATATCCAAACAAGTGCAACCTCCCAGGCTCCAACCGTAGCGACCCTGGAAAATCACGCAGATCCAATACAGCTTTAGTATAGGCACAAGTTTATTTACGAGCTGAACCAAACAATCTGACGCGTTTCGGGCATCCGCCCTTGCTCACAGACAGTCAGTGTTGGAAATGGCCACATTTAAATATCCTGTGCCTCACAGTGAAAATGCATTTTTTTCTCATTTTTTTGTTCAGTACCACGTGATAACTGAAAGAGAGGACAAACTACCAATACTGCATATTGTAGTCTGTTTTCCAAACATATGCAAATTAATATACCAGAATGAAGGTACAATTCAAGGATAAAATCCAAAACAAAATGTGACAATGAAAAAATATATATATACATATAAATATATACATATATACAGTTCATAAGAATAATGGGAAGGAAATCAAAGCCTAAAATGCTTACATTCCATTATATCAAATATTAGCAGTAAATGCCCCAGCATGTATTGATTGATATCAAAGTGCAAAACTACGCAATAAAGTGCTTAATGCATGATTTAAAATCAAAATCCATATAGATGCAATAAAATAACAAATATATGTGCAAAATCCGCAGTATTGTAAACATCACTTATTGCATCTCTTCATAATATGTGCAAAACCACGCTATTTGTAAACATATGACTTATAGCAGCAGCATGTATAGATTGATATCAGACTGCAAAACTCCGCAATAAAGTGCTTAATGCATGATTTAAAATCAAAAGCCCATATAGATGCAATGAAATAACAAATATATGTGCAAAATACGCAGTATTGTAAACATCACTTATTGCATCTCTTCATAATATGTGCAAATCCACGCTGTATGTAAACATATGACTTATAGCAGCATAGTAATAGGGCAAGAACTACATAATATAAAAAGTCACAAATTGTAAATATTGCAAATGCAGAATATATTTTAGGGAAAAACATAAAATGCCTATTGTCTATGTCCTCAAAAAAACACGGTGTTGCCCCAAAAGAAATAGTAATGCGAAATAATATAATAACAACTCACCATGAACCACTATAAGGAAAAAGATTAAAGTGCAAGAACCAACTGAGGAAATTTAAAATACATCATGTGTGGGGATGGGCGGCAACCCACCGCGTCTCTATTGTCAAAACAGTTTTGAGAACAGGCCAGTACAGGACTTAATTACAGAAACACATGTAAGTCATCTGTATTATTGAGTCCATTGGGGGATCTGCTATCCAGCTCAAGAATATATTGGGATTCCATCCTTCTTAGCATCTTCTCCCTATCTCCGCCCCTTCTTGGTTTTTCTATTGCAGAGATAACATAGTAAAACAGGCACTCCAAATTGTTGTTATGAACAGCCCTGAAGTGCCTTGCCACCGGGTAAGCTGAGTCATTATTTACGATCGCTCGTAAATGCTGAAGGATCCTCACATGCACCGGCTGTCGTGTACTGCCGACATATCTCAACGAGCATGTGCAAGTTAGAACATAGATAGCAAATTCCGTTTTGCAATTGTATTGACCCATGATCTGAATTGGGTCGGGACTAAAAGGCGTATAATACTGCCGTGTACTTTTACCAAATTTGCAGGCCCTGCAGGAGGTGCAGCGTTTAAAACCTGATCTGGATTTCATCCATTCCTGTTTTTTCCTGAGTTCCGGAAAATCATGGCAAATATGTGACTTCAGTGAAGGGCCCTTCCTGAAAGTCACAACAGGTGCATCTGAGAGCTGGGGTTTGAGAACTGGATCTGTTTTAAGGACTGGCCATCTCTTAGTTATAATAGATCTTATCTGTCTGGCCTGCCTGCTGTATGAGGTTATGAACCTCGGAGCCGTGGCATTATCATCCAACATTTCCGAAGGCTCACCAGTGTTTTTTGTCTCCATTAAAGAGACACGGGATCTGCATTTAGTCTTTTCCACTGCTACTTTTAACACTGATTCACGATACCCTCTTTCTCGAAACCTATTCAGTGCTTCATCAGTACAGATTTTAAGATCAGATTCTGTACTGCAAATTCTCTTAATTCTTAAGAGCTCACCCAAAGGAATATTATCGACTACATGACGCGGATGTGCACTGCTGGCATGAAGAATGCTGTTGCCAGCCGTGCTTTTCCGGTGTAGTTTTGTAGCTAGCTGACCATTATTAATAAAGACCTTTACATCTAAAAAGTCGGCTTCACTGTCACTGATTGAACTTGTGAATCTAAGATTTTCTTTGTTGATGTTGATCGAATTAATGAACATTTCTGCACTGTCATGATCGCCCTGCCATAACACAAAAACGTCATCAATATAATGGAGCCAAAGCAAAACATGATCAGAAAAAACTCTGGCGTGTTGCCCCCTGAGGACCTGCTCCTCCCACCAGCCCACGTGTAGACACGCGTAGCTGGGAGAGAAGCAGGCCCCCATAGCAACTCCACGCTTCTGCAAATACAAATCACTGCCAAATAAAAAGAAATTATTGTTGAGACACCAAGATGTTAGTTCAATAAGTACTTTGTTATGTTGGTAACAGTTCATGGGCCTTTTGCCGAGAAAAAATTCCAGTGCCTTCAACCCAGAACTGTGCTCTATGCTCGTATAGAGCGATTCGATGTCCAGTGTAATCATGAGCATATCATTATTCCATGTGGTATTTTGTATTTTAGCAAGAAAATCCCCTGTGTCTCTCACATATGTAGGCAGGTCCTGGACTAAGGCTTGCAGGAAATAATCTATGTATTCTGTGACATGTTCAGCCACACCTGCGATTGCCGAAATAATTGGTCGACCAGGTACCGGTCTTGTCAACTTGTGAATCTTTGGAAGTAGATAAAGTTTTGGCAACACAGGAAATTCAACATGGAGGAATTCAAATTCCTGCAATGAGATCATGCCCTCCCTTTTGTACTTAAACAACAACTTCTTTAGTACATCCTTGGAGGCTTCAAAGTGTCTTGTATTGGCAATGGAGTAGCAAACATCGTCACTCAGTTGTCTCTTAGCTTCCTTGATATATATAATCCACAGTTTTGCTACAAAGCAAAAAGACGCACTCAGGAATACTCAGCATAAGTTTATTGCCCAGTTGACACGCTACGCGTTTCGACAATGAATCTTGTCATGATCACACGTGAATACCCCTGTGGGTCAAAACATAATATACACACTGCCAGAGGCTCATAGACATAGATGAGGTCACCCCACACTGTTGGTTTCCCAGTCCAAAGGAGCCGCCATCTTGGAATGGTTTACGTTTGTGAAAATACACAACAATATCAATGATTTCTCAACAAACTATACATTTGCATGTGCGCTATTGTGTGATTATTATGTCACATGGGATAGTATTTCTAACGGACTAGTGCCTCAATGAACCTAGAGGCCCCGATCATTATCACTACTTTGAGGTTCGTATACCCAGAGAACGGGGTAGCCTAGTACTGTTAACTCCACAGTCCTGAGGAGCCGCCATCTTGGAATGGCTAACCATTGTGGATGTATGTAACGAAAATTATACATTTAACATTTAACAATGATTCTTAACCACCTGTGTTTGTCAACATCGTATACATATTCACTATTATCTAATAGCTATACCACTAGGTTTAGATTTCTGTCGGACTAGTGCCCCAGTTAACCCACAGGCTAGGCATAAACGACTTTCGTAAACCTCAAGTCACAGGAAAACAGAACCACGTGACACATCAGTTCTTTCGGATCTGGTTCGGTCAAGTTGAGACCTAACCCCTATTTATGGGGTAGCCTCTTGTGCATATATTGCTTGTATACCACAGGGTACGGTGCAAAGAAAATCAATAAAGTGAAAATTATACTTTCATACAGGTGCATAGTGTCTTTCATCCAAATTTCAAGGTGGTCCAAGGACCGTGATGTGGACGTGACAGGAGTGAATAAAGAATTCCATTCTCCTACAAAACACATAAAAAACATACAGTTAAAAAATGCATAAAATCAGTTAGACATTATTAACATTTTAACTTGTTCTAAACACAGAGATCTAACGTTACATTTTATATCTTATGTACATATTCAGGACATGTTCACGGTGTGGGCCACACCAAGAGCTCAAGTCTCACTGCCTCATATAATTATTCCTCATGTAAATGGGTTGCAAGCTCTTCATCCCAATTATGCCCCCCAGGAAACTTAGTCTCGAGCTCCATGATCCAGCGTGATTCCTTCTTTCTCAACGCTAGTTCACGGTTTCCCCCTCTTCTCCCGATATTAACCTGTTCAACAGCGTAATACCTGAGAAGGGAATTGTCTGAATTATGTTTTTCCTGAAAGTGCCTTGCAATGGGATAATGGCTATCCACATGTGTGATAGCCCTGAGGTGTTCTTGTATCCTCTTCTTGGCCATGCATGTGGTGATACCCACATATTTCTTTTTACATGGACATACTAAAACATAGATGACAAATGACGTAGTGCATGTCAGGAACTGTTTTATCATTTTTGGCTCTTGCCTGCCTGGTACGTTTATCTGTTTCACCATAGTGCTGTTGGTACAGGCTCTACAATGCCCACAGGGGTAAAACCCCTTCAGGCCTTGTGTGTGCCGTTTGTTTTCCGTTATGTCACCTTTGATCAGCATGTCCCTAAGGTTTCTACCTCGTCTGTATGTTATTTGAGGTCTTTCTTTGAGGCTTGGGCCCACTATGTTGTCTGCTTTAAAGATGTTCCAGTTACTGGCGAGGATTTTGCTAATTTTTCTAGATTGTTGGTTAAAGGTCGTTATGACACGGGTGCCAGTCTCATTATCAATATCTTTAGTACCTGAAGGGTTCAATGTGTCATTGCGCTGTATAAGAGACACTTTGTGGACTGCCTTACTGAGCACTCCCTCCGGGTACCCTCTTGTCCTGAATCTCTGTAACATAACTTCTTCTTCGGCCATGAAACTCTCTTCACCACTGCAGTTCCTTTTCGATCTCAGTAACTCACCGAACGGGATACTCCATTTGAGTGAATCCGGATGAGCACTGAGGGCGTGGAGTAAGCATGGGCGTAAAATCCGCTCCGCTCGCGGATTTTTCGGATTTTCGGCAAATTCGCAATCCGCGAACGCTTGCGAATTTGTCGAAAATCCGTGAATCCGCTCGCGGCGGATTTTTTGCTTGGTTGCGGCGCGCGGCGTGGTGCACGGCGTTCACTTTCCGTCATTTTAGCGTTTGCCGAGTTGTTTTTCTTTGCGAGTGACGCGCCATTTTAGATCTTGCTGCGTGTTCCCGCGGGAGTTTGTCGCCCGCGAATACGTACTCGCGGCTTGCCACCTTGCACAGCACACCTCGCGAGAGTTCGCAATTGCGAACACGTAGTTGCGGCGGAAAGGAACAATCTCGCACTTGCGAAATAGAGATTTTGCAATTTCGCACAAGAAAATCACCAGCAAACAGGATAAACCTTCAGAAAATTATGATTTTTATCAGAATCACTCCTCAGGTTGACATTTGCATGGCCTTTTTTTTTCAAGGAGTCCATTTTGGGGGGGGGGAGTAAGGAAGTGCCCCACAGTCTCCAACTTCCTGTTCCTGTCCAGCAGGCTCCTCCCAGTGCTTTGTCCATCTCCTGGTCACTTTCATTTGGATCTGGAGCTGGAAGGATTATTTTTTGTGGGTGCTGCTGGATATTTGGATTTGAGGCCTTTTTGACTGTCTTTGGATCACTTTTGGATTAGAAATCAACTTTCACAAGTAAGTTTGTTTGGGGCATTACAGTTGCTGCAAGTACAATTTTTGAACTTTTTCAGAAAATTAAATAAATTATATTGTGGGTAGCCACAGTATCCAGTAGGACCAGGGTTGGTTATGGGTGCATGATACAACTGTTTTGTTGAATTTAAACACCATTGAGGCCATGGATGGGCTGGGATTGTGCAGATTTTATTGTTTTTTGTCTTTTTTTTGGGCCTGCTGGTGTGGCCCTTTGCCCAGGGGTGGTGAGTGTTGCATGGGCCTAGTCTTTCTGTGGGGTGTCTTCTTGAATTTAAACATAATTGAGGCCATGGATGGGCTGGGATTGTGCTTATTTTATTGTTTTTTGTCGTTTTTGGGGGGCTGCTGGTGTGGCCTTTTGCTTGCCCAGGGGTGGTGGTGGTGCATGGACTGAGTGTGCCTGTGGTGTGGTCTCACTCTCTTTGATGTAAACATCATGGATGGCATTGGATTGTGGTGATTTCTGGCTGTTTTTCTGTTTTTTGGGGGTGTACTGTTGATGTGGACTGGCCATGTGGGTGGTGGTGGTGGCCATCTTGAGTGCTGGCTGGTACAGGCAACATGTGCTTGGGGTGTAAGGGGGCCATTTTGAGGAGAGGCAGTGTCTGAGGCCTGCACTTATTTTGCCTACTTTTCATCCCTTATGCCCAGGGGTAGTGAGTGTTGCATGGGCCTAGTGTTTCTGAGGGGTGTCTTCTTGAATTTAAACACCATTGAGGCCATGGATGGGCTGGGATTGTGCAGATTTTATTGTTTTTTGTCGTTTTTTTGGGCCTGCTGGTGTGGCCCTTTGCCCAGGGGTGGTGAGTGTTGCATGGGCCTAGTCTTTCTGTGGGGTGTCTTCTTGAATTTAAACATAATTGAGGCCATGGATGGGCTGGGATTGTGCTTATTTTATTGTTTTTTGTCGTTTTTGGGGGGCTGCTGGTGTGGCCTTTTGCTTGCCCAGGGGTGGTGGTGGTGCATGGACTGAGTGTGCCTGTGGTGTGGTCTCACTCTCTTTGATGTAAACATCATGGATGGCATTGGATTGTGGTGATTTCTGGATGTTTTTCTGTTTTTTGGGGGTGTACTGTTGATGTGGACTGGCCATGTGGGTGGTGGTGGTGGCCATCTTGAGTGCTGGCTGGTACAGGCAACATGTGCTTGGGGTGTAAGGGGGCCATTTTGAGGAGAGGCAGTGTCTGAGGCCTGCACTTATTTTGCCTACTTTTCATCCCTTATGCCCAGGGGTAGTGAGTGTTGCATGGGCCTAGTGTTTCTATGGGGTGTCTTCTTGAATTTAAACACCATTGAGGCCATGGATGGGCTGGGATTGTGCAGATTTTATTGTTTTTTGTCGTTTTTTTGGGCCTGCTGGTGTGGCCCTTTGCCCAGGGGTGGTGAGTGTTGCATGGGCCTAGTCTTTCTGTGGGGTGTCTTCTTGAATTTAAACATAATTGAGGCCATGGATGGGCTGGGATTGTGCTTATTTTATTGTTTTTTGTCGTTTTTGGGGGGCTGCTGGTGTGGCCTTTTGCTTGCCCAGGGGTGGTGGTGGTGCATGGACTGAGTGTGCCTGTGGTGTGGTCTCACTCTCTTTGATGTAAACATCATGGATGGCATTGGATTGTGGTGATTTCTGGCTGTTTTTCTGTTTTTTGGGGGTGTACTGTTGATGTGGACTGGCCATGTGGGTGGTGGTGGTGGCCATCTTGAGTGCTGGCTGGTACAGGCAACATGTGCTTGGGGTGTAAGGGGGCCATTTTGAGGAGAGGCAGTGTCTGAGGCCTGCACTTATTTTGCCTACTTTTCATCCCTTATGCCCAGGGGTAGTGAGTGTTGCATGGGCCTAGTGTTTCTGAGGGGTGTCTTCTTGAATTTAAACACCATTGAGGCCATGGATGGGCTGGGATTGTGCAGATTTTATTGTTTTTTGTCGTTTTTTTGGGCCTGCTGGTGTGGCCCTTTGCCCAGGGGTGGTGAGTGTTGCATGGGCCTAGTCTTTCTGTGGGGTGTCTTCTTGAATTTAAACATAATTGAGGCCATGGATGGGCTGGGATTGTGCTTATTTTATTGTTTTTTGTCGTTTTTGGGGGGCTGCTGGTGTGGCCTTTTGCTTGCCCAGGGGTGGTGGTGGTGCATGGACTGAGTGTGCCTGTGGTGTGGTCTCACTCTCTTTGATGTAAACATCATGGATGGCATTGGATTGTGGTGATTTCTGGCTGTTTTTCTGTTTTTTGGGGGTGTACTGTTGATGTGGACTGGCCATGTGGGTGGTGGTGGTGGCCATCTTGAGTGCTGGCTGGTACAGGCAACATGTGCTTGGGGTGTAAGGGGGCCATTTTGAGGAGAGGCAGTGTCTGAGGCCTGCACTTATTTTGCCTACTTTTCATCCCTTATGCCCAGGGGTAGTGAGTGTTGCATGGGCCTAGTGTTTCTGAGGGGTGTCTTCTTGAATTTAAACACCATTGAGGCCATGGATGGGCTGGGATTGTGCAGATTTTATTGTTTTTTGTCGTTTTTTTGGGCCTGCTGGTGTGGCCCTCTGCCCAGGGGTGGTGAGTGTTGCATGGGCCTAGTCTTTCTGTGGGGTGTCTTCTTGAATTTAAACATAATTGAGGCCATGGATGGGCTGGGATTGTGCTTATTTTATTGTTTTTTGTCGTTTTTGGGGGGCTGCTGGTGTGGCCTTTTGCTTGCCCAGGGGTGGTGGTGGTGCATGGACTGAGTGTGCCTGTGGTGTGGTCTCACTCTCTTTGATGTAAACATCATGGATGGCATTGGATTGTGGTGATTTCTGGCTGTTTTTCTGTTTTTTGGGGGTGTACTGTTGATGTGGACTGGCCATGTGGGTGGTGGTGGTGGCCATCTTGAGTGCTGGCTGGTACAGGCAACATGTGCTTGGGGTGTAAGGGGGCCATTTTGAGGAGAGGCAGTGTCTGAGGCCTGCACTTATTTTGCCTACTTTTCATCCCTTATGCCCAGGGGTAGTGAGTGTTGCATGGGCCTAGTGTTTCTGAGGGGTGTCTTCTTGAATTTAAACACCATTGAGGCCATGGATGGGCTGGGATTGCGCAGATTTTATTGTTTTTTGTCGTTTTTTTGGGCCTGCTGGTGTGGCCCTTTGACCAGGGGTGGTGAGTGTTGCATGGGCCTAGTCTTTCTGTGGGGTGTCTTCTTGAATTTAAACATAATTGAGGCCATGGATGGGCTGGGATTGTGCTTATTTTATTGTTTTTTGTCGTTTTTGGGGGGCTGCTGGTGTGGCCTTTTGCTTGCCCAGGGGTGGGGGTGGTGCATGGACTGAGTGTGCCTGTGGTGTGGTCTCACTCTCTTTGATGTAAACATCATGGATGGCATTGGATTGTGGTGATTTCTGGCTGTTTTTCTGTTTTTTGGGGGTGTACTGTTGATGTGGACTGGCCATGTGGGTGGTGGTGGTGGCCATCTTGAGTGCTGGCTGGTACAGGCAACATGTGCTTGGGGTGTAAGGGGGCCATTTTGAGGAGAGGCAGTGTCTGAGGCCTGCACTTATTTTGCCTACTTTTCATCCATTATGCCCAGGGGTAGTGAGTGTTGCATACTTGCATGTCCGTAGTCTTTCTGTGGGGTGTCTTCAATGTAAACATCAAGGATGGCATGGGATTGTGCTCATTTTTCTGTGTTTTGTCGATTTTTTGGGGTGTATAACTGAACTGATGTTCCTCTGTTTTCCATTGCTTTTAGGTGCACAAGAAGACTCAAGAGAACCACCAGTGCCAGGAAGAAGTCCTGCAGCGGTGTGTGCAGCATAACGTCACGCGACGTCACGTCTGGACACAGAACCCTCTGCAACTCGTGCAACTGCTGCCTGCTGACCTGCTCTAAAGAGGATGGCCCCAAAAAAAGTAACCCGTAGCTCCTCTAGCAAGAAAGGTGCCAGTAAGGAGCAGAAGAAGCAAGTTACCAAGGAGACTGGTGTGCCGCCCGCCCCTTTTTTTGGGAGTAAAAAAAAAAGTATGCCTGCAGCAGCAGCAGCGGGATCTGCTGGGGACCAAGCTGGCAGCAGCACCCCCGCTCCATTGGGCTCAGTGCCACCACCACCACCACGCCAACTTAAGTCCAAGCCCTTGAGTGCTGCAGAGGCAGCCAGTATAGTTCTTCAATCACCATCGACCAGTGATGTTGGCTCATCGCAAGAAAGCAGCAGCAATGTCCCTCAATCAACACAGGTTGTTGTAGCTCATCTGACGAGTGTTGAACAACCACAGCCGCAACAACAATCACATGTGCAAGTACAAGCCCAAGTACATGTGGAAGGAGAGGCAGCGCAAGGAGATGCGCAAGCAGAGGTGCATGGAGGGTCACAAGTGCCCACAATAGTTGTTCCTCCCGAAGTAGGGGCACATCAGGAAATCGACAATCAAGGCGAGGTATCATTTGAGGAAGCCACTCCTCCTGATGATCCTTCATTGTCTTCCACACCCCTAGCAAGGAAGAGATCAAGGGTGGTGTCTACATCCTCTTCAAGCACACCTCCTTCTGATGATACGGATCAAACTTGGGAACCAGCACCACAGCCGTCTGAGAGTGAGGCACACCATGATCCAACAAAGGTAGTTAAGCGTAAAAGGAAGCTCGTCCAAAGTCTCAGAGTTATGGAGTGTGATGAGGCTCAACAAGAAGTGGCGGATACTGCTGCTGATGAAGACTCTGCCAACGACGACCCAGTCATCATAAAGGTCACTGCAGCCCCAGCGGGCATGCAGCAAACAGACATTTTGACCCTAGCCCGAAGAGCTGCTGCGCGTGATGATGATGATGATGATGTTGTCGATGAGGAGGCAGTGGAAACACCACAATCATTGGAGTTAAGTAGTACACCAACTCGTCCCGCTTCCATATTTCTTTCTGGCAAGAAGAGACCTCCGTCAACCTCGACCTTAATTAGTGGCGGTGAAAGTGCAAAACGTACAAATGTTGGGCAATCCAGATCCTCCACTTCATCTGGCATTAGCTTCATGACCACCACCACCAGTATCGCCGCCTCCTCCAGGTCCCACAGACACTTCAAGTCCCCAGTTTGGGACTTCTTTACTGTTTGTCCCAAAAATCCAAAGTTTGCCATTTGTACCCTTTGTAAGCTTGCAGTTAGTCGTGGTAAGTCAGGTACCAACTATGGTACCGGCGGCCAGAGTGGTCATCTTGAGAGAAAGCACGCTGTCAAATGGTTTGCGCACCTAGATGCGATCAAGAAAGGCCAAAATCAAGGAAACGTTGATGTTTCATCTGATGATGACGAGCAGGAAGTAGACGTGTCAAACACGTCCCTTACACCCAGTACCCCTGTCAGCAGCACACCCAATGTGAGGCACACTAAGAGTGTTGGAGCGAGTGAGACACCAACGCACAAAAGTTCACCAGCGAGCAAAATTGGGTCAACGAAGTCATTATCAGCCCGTAAATGCTTGGTACAGGCCAACATTAGAACAATGCTTACTTCAGACGTGCCATATGAACGCAACCACCCACTGACGCGTCTGTATAACACTAAGCTGGCTAAAATGCTAGCTGTGGACCTTCTACCTTTTTCTTTTGTAGAAGCGGTAGGTTTTCTTGAATTAGTGGCAACGCTCTGCCCTAAATGGAAAGTTCCGAGCCGGTTCTATTTTGCCAGAGTTGCGGTTCCAGCACTACATGAAGATGAGCTGCAGGCGATTGGGGCAGCTTTGCAGAAGAGTGCTGTTCACACAATACATCTGACAACAGACATGTGGACCAGTGGCCCAGGCCATGATTACATGTGCATCACTGCACACTGGGTCTCTTTTTCAGGTGTTAAAGCAAAGCTAAACGCAGGTGTTGACCCGGACCAAGTTTTCAAAGCTGCTCGGAAACATGCAACACTAGCCATGTTTGGCTTGGAGAAAAGTCACACAGCAGAAAACCTTTTGCAAGAGTTTAACAAAAAGGTCTTGACAATGCTATCCCCCCTAAAACGCAAGATTGGTTATGTTTCCACGGATAATGGCTCCAATGTAGTTAAGGCCATGTCGGAGGGTGGCTATTTCAGAGTGCCATGTTTGGCGCACTGTATCAACCTGGTAGTTCAAAAATTCTTGAGTGATAGAGACAGTGCAGCGTTCGCGGTAATGGCCACCTGCCGCAAAATGTGCAACCATTTCAGCCATTCTTTTAAGGCCCGGAAGCATCTGCGGAGACTGCTACTTCAACGTAGAATGCCAGTGAAAGCACTCATCCAGGAGGTGGCAACACGTTGGAACTCAACCTTCTACATGCTTGAGCGTCTGTATGAGCAGTATACGGTACTCGATCACTATTTCTTCACAGAGGGTACATCTCAGAAGGAGGACCTGCGGATGAGTGCGGCGCAATGGGACATAGTTAAAAGCCTGACAGACATGCTTCGTCCTTTTGAGTTCTTCACGCGTGCAGTCAGCCAGGAGGACTGTAATTTGGGAAAAGCTATCCCATTGTTGTGCATGCTGGAGCACCAACTGATGGCGGTGTCTTCTGAGTTTGAAAAAGAAGATGAAGAAAAAAAAAACCATTTCATTTTGTCAGAGAAATTATTAGAGCACCTACGTGGTGATGAACGTCTTCAAAAGATCAAGTCAGATCAGCATTACATTTGTGCTACTATTCTGGATCCACGCTACAAAAGGTGCTGGCAGGCGAAGCATTCTTTCCTTTTGATGATGCAGATGTTCAAAAGTACAAACATTGGTTAGCCTTGTCAGCCAAGAGGTTTGAAAAAGAACGGCAGGTTATTGAAGGAGAAGCCAGTACATCAGCATCAGCATCAGCAGGCCATCCCCAGTCACAAGAATCCACTTCTGCACCTGTGGCTGGGGCACAAGTGACCTCTCAGCCGTTAAAGACACCGGCAACTGGATCATCTGCACCACACACAACAAAAACAGTGGCTGTTGTAGAGGATTGGCTAAGTTTGCTTGGGTATGGTTCTCGAAAAAATGTCACAGCCACAGCAAAAAGTAAGCAAAGTGGAGGAACCGTTGATGACCTTGAGTCGATGGTGCAGGACTATATGAATGACTCAACAGTGGTCTTTCTTAATGAGGAGCCATTGCAGTATTGGCATGGCAAAAAACAATTGTGGCCACAGCTCTACAACCTGGCTATAAACTATTTGTCTTGCCCACTCGCAAGTGTGTCTTCTGAACGTGTTTTCAGTGCTGCTGGTGGCATTGTAACTCCCAAACGGAGCCGCCTCTCGCCCAAAAATGTGGAGCGGCTGACAATGATCAAGATGAATCAGCACCTCATACCACCAGATTACAAAGTACGAGAAAGCACGCCGCATGAAGACGAGGAGGACGGCAACGTAGATGAGGGGATTTTTTCTCTGTTCGGTGGCACTGACCTCATCCAGCCTGAATTCGCAGAGTATGATGACGAAATCTTGTTCTTATTCCCTGACACCGAGCCCTGAAAATGAGACAATCAATCAAGAACTTTCTTTTTCGTCCTTATTCACTTTTATTCCTGTGTGCTTTGTGTCTCTCTTTCTTTGTTTTGCACAGTTAATTAAATTCAAACTTTAATCACCTAATCCCAAAAACAAGACCATCATCAGAACTGTCTTCACTTGTTTGCTTATTGCTTTGAAGGTGCCGCAGTCTACATTCCTCAGGTTCACAAGTTCCGAAGAACATGCTCCTCTATCCTCCTCCTCCAGACTGCGATTTCCCTCCAAGCAGAGTGCTGGATTACGCCCAATGAAGAAAGACTCAGCACTTGTGGGGGTGTTGTACTTCTTTGCGGGTGAGTTGACGGATTTGGGCCCATTGCTGTGAAGCTCTAATAATGGACAAAAGTGTTTTGGACCAAATATGAGGTGGAAATTTCTTGCCGTTTTTGCTGACTTGCTTGCCTTTGAGGTGCTCTTTGGCGGGGTTCCGGGGGTTTGTGGGTAATTTTTGGTGTCTGTCGAAGCACTGCTGCGACAGTCTAATCTTGATTGCATTTGCTTTTCAGGAAATCCGTGGTGGAAAACAGGAGTTATGATGATTGATGATGATGACCTAGCTGAACAGCGCCGCATTTGGACCGAAGGCCGAGAGATATTGTAAGTATGAGATTTAGCTTTTTCGCTGTTTGGGGGTGTTGTCGGGTGGTTTTTTGCGGGTGGGTTGGCGCCGGCGGGTCTTGCCTGGGGCATTCCTGGGAAGGTCTAATACCGGATAGAAGTGTTTTGGACAAAATCCATAAGGAACAGCCTTTTTTTTGCTATTTCTTCTGACATCTTGCTCAATGTAGCGTTTTGGGGGGCTTCCTGCTGTTCGTGGGTGGGTTGCGGCCGGGGTCTCTGTCGAAGCACTGCTGCGACAGTCTAATCTTGATTGCATTTGCTTTTCAGGAAATCCGTGGTGGAAAACAGGAGTTATGATGATTGATGATGATGACCTAGCTGAACAGCGCCGCATTTGGACAGAAGGCCGAGAGATATTGTAAGTATGAGATTTAGCTTTTTCGCTGTTTGGGAGTGTTGTCGGGTGGTTTTTTGCGGGTGGGTTGGCGCCGGCGGGTCTTGCCTGGGGCATTCCTGGGAAGGTCTAATACCGGATAGAAGTGTTTTGGACAAAATCCATAAGGAACAGCCTTTTTTTTGCTATTTCTTCTGACATCTTGCTCAATGTAGCGTTTTGGGGGGCTTCCTGCTGTTCGTGGGTGGGTTGCGGCCGGGGTCTCTGTCGAAGCACTGCTGTGACAGTCTAATCTTGATTGCATTTGCTTTTCAGGAAATCCGTGGTGGAAAACAGGAGTTATGATGATTGATGATGATGACCTAGCTGAACAGCGCCGCATTTGGACAGAAGGCCGAGAGATATTGTAAGTATGAGATTTAGCTTTTTCGCTGTTTGGGGGTGTTGTCGGGTGTTTTTTTGCGGGTGGGTTGGCGCCGGCGGGTCTTGCCTGGGGCATTCCTGGGAAGGTCTAATACCGGATAGAAGTGTTTTGGACAAAATCCATAAGGAACAGCCTTTTTTTTGCTATTTCTTCTGACATCTTGCTCAATGTAGCGTTTTGGGGGGCTTCCTGCTGTTCGTGGGTGGGTTGCGGCCGGGGTCTCTGTCGAAGCACTGCTGCGACAGTCTAATCTTGATTGCATTTGCTTTTCAGGAAATCCGTGGTGGAAAACAGGAGTTATGATGATTGATGATGATGACCTAGCTGAACAGCGCCGCATTTGGACAGAAGGCCAAGAGATATTGTAAGTATGAGATTTAGCTTTTTCGCTGTTTGGGGGTGTTGTCGGGTGGTTTTTTGCGGGTGGGTTGGCGGGTCTTGCCTGGGGCATTCCTGGGAAGGTCTAATACCGGATAGAAGTGTTTTGGACAAAATCCATAAGGAACAGCCTTTTTTTCAAGGTCAAATTTTGTTCTAAAACACAGTAGTACACCTACCTTGAGGGGAAAGATCCGCTATAATATTTTGGCCATACTTATTGATCCTTAAAAAGGTGACTCAGACAGAGCACGCAATTTCAAAAATATTGTACTGTCTATTAGGGAAATCAAAGTGTGACTTTTTGCACCACACAGCGTACATACCTTTTATTTATTTATCAGTGGTATTGTAATAGCACTTCCTGTTTTCCGTTCAATAATTACAGGCCGGGTTTCAGTCAACATCCGCCAGGCAGGCAGTGGACAGGGTGTCTTCTGTCAGTGGTCACCACATTGATGGACGAAGCGTCAGCTGGAATGGAGGAGTGCCGCCAATAAGAGGAATTGTTTGCTGCATGCTTATTACTTACCAAATTCAACAGGACAACTCCAACAACATACGCAATACAGATACAGTATCCATTGTTGTCTTTTATTCTATGAGTGTGACTGCATGTGCTTACCTTTAGTTTGTAACCAAAGATTGTCTGTATCTTCAATTATTGTTTGTCCATGCTCTGCTTTTTTTTTCTTCTCTCAACAAAACCTACCCAAAAAGAAACCCCCATTCCCATCCATTTTACAAACCCTAACCCTCTTCCCCCGGGCTGTGTTGTTTTGCTTGATGTCTGACTAAAATGACATCAATAATTCCACACACTTGCTGGGGAGGATAAGGTCATAGCAGCAACAGGCTGGTGAAGGAATACGAGGATATCTTCTAGACTTACTCAGCTTCAGTACTATATCTTCTAGTAGTAGTAGCCAATGTCAAATAAATTCAACGCAAGTACTAGTTATACTTGCAAGCAAATACTTTACCATTTGTTAGGCTACATTATGGCACTGTTCTAGTGTACTGTCACCTGCTATTTTCTCGATCGTACCGTAACCGTTGTAATGCTACAGTAAGGAGGACAAACAAGGTTTCGTTTTCTTTTTTTCCATAGGCATGCAACTGCCACTGTGTCACACCACTAGTACCACCGCAATGAGGAAATGTCACCCGCCCAGGATTGACAACGTTAATCCCCATTTCACCTGGAGCCAGCCCTGGGCCTAGCCCTAATTTCTAACACAAATTACAGGTAAGATAAGCGTTTGGTGGGAGGTAGTATAATGGAGTATTATTTCGGAGTAGACAAGAGATTGACGGTTGTACTACTAAAGTCCTACGACTGTTCAGGAAAACAAAGTTACTGTTACACCCCCGCCCCCCACCCACCAGACTGAAAAGCAGTAAAAAACAGGTATGGTCAGATAAAGTTGAAAAATATATTTATTTAGCCCTAACAAAATAATCTCCCTCACCCACCCTAACCCCAACGATTGTCTCTGAAACGTCCCAAAACGATCCCAACTCCCAAATCCCACCCCCCAAAAGTCTATAAAAAAAGGGCAAGGGACACTCCACTACTGGAGGGTGCTGGTGCTGGTGCATGATGCGGCATGGGCATCATACTCCTTGCGGAGGGTGGCAAGCTCGGAGCGGAGGCCCTTAACCAAGTTCTTATACCTCAGGACCTCCTGCTCCAGGTTGGACATGCGGACTCGTAGGCGGCGTTGGCGGTCCTTGCAGCTCCTGTGGGGGGCAGCTGGTATTTCGGTTGCTTGGCGGTGGCGGTCGTCTTTCTTAGCCCGGCTCGGTCCCGCTGGCTTAGTCACGGAGGAGGATGCAGTGGTCACAGTCGAGGATGTCGTTGTTGCACCCCCGCTCGACTGCGTTTCCTCCTCCTCCTCCAGGGCCACCAGCCGCCGATATTCGGCGACTGTGGCCTCCAGCCTCCGTTGCCGGGCCAATCTAGCCTGCTCCCTCCTTGTTGTTGATTTGGAAGGAGCAACTATATGAAGAAAGAAAGACATAGTCTGTAACCAATGCTCCTTATTAATAACACAAAGTGATTGAGCCGAAAGTTGGGTCACAGAGTACAAGTAGCAAATTGAAAGCACAGTACATAACTATTGAGGACAGTATCTATGTAACCTCCCACTTCTGCATCCTTGCTCTAACAGTAGTGGTAGTTTAATGAACTAATTCTACGACCACTATGGACTTCCATTACAGTCGACTATGACAGTACACCAGTCTTATTCTTCTTCTTCTCTCTTGTTTAGGGAAATGGGTACGTTATCTTATGCAAGCCGGCAGAATGACATGGACAGCACAGTGAACTTGCACCCGAGAAAAAAAGTTGCACACCATGATGAGTGAGACAGACTTGCGTTACTGTACCGGTCCAGTACATGCAGGTGGTGAAGCTATTACTTTTCTATTACGGGTGGCACTGAGAATACTCTGTTACAAGGGCTACTGCTTAATTAATTTACCTTTCACCCTACAGTGCAAATGAGTACTAGAAAAGGAAAATGAAGAAGCTAACTAATTTGATTATCTATCACTTCACATGGGACGTATTTAATGACAGATGAGATGACTTTAGGTGCTTTGCTTAATATTGAGTGAACAGTGATACACCCACACATGAATGACGTACTACAAGTAAACTAAAGTTATTAAGAGAGGTACGGAGTGTCCACCGTAATAACCAGATATATGCTGTGAATGCAAACGCAATACAAAGTACTGCTACTATTCATGGTAGTATTGGACACATTTACAATTTCTTTTCCTTGCCTTCCCTGCACTGGAACGGACGTGCGGGTGCGGTGGTACATGCTCTTCAAGGTAACACTTACTTCACCTGGCGACCATCTACTCTCTCTAGATACACATGTGCTATCTAAGAGTCAGAGAATACCATGCTCCAGGCATCCATTCAGTCAAAGTATACGCACACATACAGTTTCTGTTTCACCCACCCAGGCTGCTGTCCTTCCACCCATCCTTGCTTCATCATTGACCCAGCCATGCACCATACCATATTCTTTCCTTCCCAGCCACCTCGGGGGCCAAGCAAACACATATCGTTCTTCTTTGCCAGCCATCATACAAGTTCGCGTCCCACTTACTTACACCCTTCTTTCGCTTTTCGTTCATCCCATCCATCACGTTCGTCTAAGAACTTATTGGGATTCTTCTCACCAAAAACTTCACAGCTAAGTCGAAGTACATTTCGAGGAGGCTACTACCTGGTTGATTTGTAATTGTAATACACCCGTGCAGAAAGCACACTATGCAGTCTTCAATCTCAATAAGTAAGGAATATATAGCTTACCTGTTTCCGCCACCACCGTTTGATCCCCCACAGGAACGTCCGCCGGCTCTTGTACCGCCTCCTCCCCAGAGGCCTCCGAGTCCTGGTCCAACACAGCCACCTCCGCGCTGGCCCCGTCACCAGATGTTACACCTACAAAGTACATTTAAGAATGTTAGAATACACCACTCACTACTATATAATATTTGGTCTAGGAGAAATGTTAAAAAAACAGAATACAATGTAATAATTTGTGACTGTCTACTCCATAGTAAAAATGTCCCATTTTCCAGGGAAGGCTGTTGTCTTGCTGCACTTTTATGCACAACTGATGAATGCTTGCTTTTGATTTTTAACACGCACCACTTTTTCTCCTAACAGACAGAAGCTTGACTCCTGAGTCCTAAGAACACGACCAGGATCAAGTTCAAACCAGGTGAGAGCTCGGCTCGACCACAAGAAATGTGTCCAATTAATCGTCAGCACTAACCACTTTTCCGTTTTCAGTTAAATAGTTTTATGACAAAGTAGATTTTAATAAATGTGTTTACTTTTAATAAAGCTTTTAAACTTAAATAGACTCTGTGGTTTTTGTTCCTCCAGACTAGAGTGGATGAGCTAAAGGTTTTGGAATTTTTGCAAGCATGAGTGCCTCTGACACTTCTTGACTGTGCTGTGACTCCGTACTACTCTCTTGTCCTGCGTACGATAATCTAGAGATCATTGGGGATCTATAATCGGTGACTTCGGGAGCTGAATGACTCTGCCACACTATCTAGTCAGTAAGGAGACAGTGCATAGAGGTATTGCTGAATATAATGGGAGTCCAATGGAATTGCCAAATGTCCAATCTTAGTTAGCTACACAGACAGACTAATAAGAATAGTCTAGTAATACCACAGGGAGTCATATTCGAGGCAGGATAAGAATTTATATCCAGTCTACAAGAAGATCAAAGACGATTTAGAAAAAATCGAATGAGGAACGCTAGGAAAAAATAGGTACTGTTTATTAAAATGTAAACTTACTGGGGCCAGCAAAGGAGCCCTCGCCTGCCCGATCCTGGCCTGCATCCTCAGCACCCTCCTCCTGTGTCCTCTTGCCCTTGGGGGGAGCTGATGTACAACATGAAAGAAAGAAAAACCAGAAAACATGGATGAGATTTTTCAACCAAATCAAACATTTCAAAAGAACAATAACAACATATTTTGGAAAAATAGGAAATAGATAGACAACTATTCCACGGGATCTATCTCATGTGGTATACTACGTTATTCGTATTGCCTGATTTGCGGAACGTTGACTTAGAAAGTTCCTATGTAACTCAATAAACAGACTACTAAAGAGGTTTGCCTAGGCCTGGCACTGCAGGCAGCAGTGCGCAACACGTGACAGACAAAGTCCATCCTGCTTGCAGATCAGTGAATACTCAAACTATCAATCCACCCGCCACCACCGCCACTATTTCTTCTTATAGCCATGTGTCTAAAGGAAGGACTGGACGTCAGTCTGTTGGGGCTGATAGAAGTCCCTTGCGGAAGTTGCGGCTCATTTTCCTCCATTGTTGCGTGCCTTTTCTGACGCAGCGGCAGAACAAAAGACTCGCCATGGTGTTGGTGCGGCGTATATATTAAAAAAAAACACATATGGGCATATGGGCGATGCATCACGTTGTAAAGCCCTGCGCCATCAGGGGGCGTTCCGGCGCAAGGGAGGGCGTACCTGCGCAGGAACGAATCCTAAAAGTGGCTGAGGGAAATCTACAAGATGTCAATCAGTCACTTTTAGGACAATGATGCATGACTCAAACCCTGCGCGCTTGAAGCCGACGTACGGCTTGATGCAGCATTGGGGAGATAGGGTACCCCAGAGCATTGCTGGAGCTGCGCCATCGTTGGCACGCAACTCCAGCAATGCGCTGCCTTTACGGCACAGATGCGTAAGGCTTCTGTGACGTTTTGGGCCAATGGGTGGTGGTGGCATGGCACACAATTACTGCCGCATCCCTGCTACTTTGCAGGGATGCGCCGGTAATTGAAAATATGACCCTTACTGTCTAGCATTACGCAGTTCTTTTCTTTACACTACACTCATACATAATTTCTCAGGCCAATGAAATGCTTCTGAACACAACATACAAAACAAAGAAGCATAGTAGCAAGCAAGGCTACTGAGAAGGAGAGCAGTGCACCTGAAATGCATAGAAGATTTTGAAATATAATTTACCTCAATGTAATCGGTAGCATTATTGCTCTTGGTAAAGAACAAAGATTTGCAAATAACAGAGCAGGATAAAACAGAGTAGTAAATGTACTACTACTACTACTCACCAAGCCCGGGGACCTCTACGCCGAGCGCGTCCAGCAAGTCCCGCTCCCGGTCCATGACATCGGTCCAGCGGTGGGTGGCCTGGTTATATGTGCGCCGGACCCCAGAGATCTTGTACATGGCCCGGCACACCTTCTCCCACCGCTTGCGACGCTCCCGGATGCCATAGCCGGTCGCGATCTTGCCGCCTCCCAGGATCGTCTTGGGGAGGCGGCGCTGGACATGGAAGATCAGTGCCGCCACTTCCTCCGCGCTGAAGATCTCCCTCGGGACCACTTGCTCCCCCCTTAAACGCCCGCACGGGAGCCGGGCACGGGGTGCGGGACCCTTCCCCTTCTCAGGGTGCTTCCCGGCTCCCTTTACCATGGTCTGGGCAGAAATAGAGTTAAATGATAAACAAGAAATAGAATAGTGAAGAAGAAAAGAAAAGAGTTTAAAAAAGTAGTTTAAAAGTAACTAAAAGCTGCAGAAAACACAAAAATATAGAGCTAGAAAAATAGAGGGATAGATAATAAGTAAAATTAGATCAAAAAAACTTCAAACAAGCAAAGGATGGCAGAGATTGAGAGAGGATAGAGAAGCATGCCCAGAACCATAGCAATGAATGAGAAACAAGATGGCCGCGCCCGTTCACGACCGCGTGGGTAAGTTCGCGCGAGATTTTCCTTGCGAGTACGCGCGAAATTGTACTAGCGAGCAGCACACTTTGCGAGATTACACATAGCGGGCGGAAACGGAATTACGTCACGCCAACAAGATGGCCGCGCCCGTGTACGACCGATAGGGTAACTTGGCAAACGTATAGCTAGAAGCGCCTCGCGAACACGCGCAAGATCACGCGAACATACACGTCGCAAAAAAAAACAATTTTGTATTCGCACGTATTTGCGGCTTCCGAAATCGATCTCGCACGGATTCGCGCCCCAAAAAACGATTTTAGCTAAACTGAAAGCAATGAGCAGGTGCAAAAGTTCAAACTTAACATTAGTAACATTCAAGGTAGTGCTTCCTGATGGGCCCCTCCAAAGTTTGCAACTATTCTATGACCCTGCTATGACCCAAACAGCAGGCTCATAGAATAGCTACAAGTAGACCATAAAGGTCCTGTGAAAAAAAAAATTCACTGCAACAAAAAGCAAATTACAGATAAGGAAGGAAGCAGGTGCCAGCCAGACTGGAACTTTCTAAATAACTGACACATTAATGAAACACAAATTAATTGATGGCAGTTGAAGAAGGGCAGGTGTGCTTGCTTTTTTCAACCACCATAATCTACAGTGATAAATAAACCTAATGGGTGGCAGTGAGGATGTACCAGAGGGTGGCATGGGTGTCCCAGAGGGTGGCAGTGGTGAAACAGAGGGTGCTGTGAACCTGTGATGATAAACCAGACGTTGAAACAACATAGTCGCGGCCGTTGCGAGCCGAAAAGTAAGTTCGCAATTGCGAACTTGTCCCAAAATCGGCGCGAACGCGCGCCAACACAAAAAACGGGAAAATCCGCAAATCCGCTAGAGTTCGCGGATCTTCGCGGATTGCGAATCCGTAAATCCGCAAGTTCGCGTACGCGAGATCCGCTAGATCCGCCCATGCTTAGCGTGGAGGAGGGTATTACCTGCTATGTCTTTCCTATGAAGCTTGGAGGTAAGATGGTTGTCAATCACCTCTATAGCCGTGTCCAGAAATTCCACGTATTTGTCATCAATGTTGTACGTGAGGAGAATGTTAGAAGTGTTGATATTGAGCTTGTCAATAAACGACACTGCACTGGGTTTTGTTAAGGTTGAACTCGCCTTTTCCCCACCCCCCTGGGGTGTGTTTGATTTTTGTGAGTTCCTTGGTTACGAGGTTGGGGAAGAGGAAGAGGAAGGGGAAGTATAATTTTCACTTTATTGATTTTCTTTGCACCGTACCCTGTGGTATACAAGCAATATATGCACAAGAGGCTACCCCATAAATAGGGGTTAGGTCTCAACTAAGCGGATTTGTCAGGCACTTGACCGAACCAGATCCGAAAGAACTGATGTGTCACGTGGTTCTGTTTTCCTGTGACTTGAGGTTTACGAAAGTCGTTTATGCCTAGCCTGTGGGTTAACTGGGGCACTAGTCCGACAGAAATCTAAACCTAGTGGTATAGCTATTAGATAATAGTGAATATGTATACGATGTTGACAAACACAGGTGGTTAAGAATCATTGTTAAATGTTTAAATGTATAATTTTCGTTACATACATCCACAATGGTTAGCCATTCCAAGATGGCGGCTCCTCAGGACTGTGGCGTTAACAGTACTAGGCTACCCCGTTCTCTGGGTATACGAACCTCAAAGTAGTGATAATGATCGGGGCCTCTAGGTTCATTGGGGCACTAGTCCGTTAGAAATACTATCCCATGTGACATAATAATCACACAATAGCGCACATGCAAATGTATAGTTTGTTGAGAAATCATTGATATTGTTGTGTATTTTCACAAACGTAAACCATTCCAAGATGGCGGCTCCTTTGGACTGTGAAACCAACAGTGTGGGGTGACCTCATCTATGTCTATGAGCCTCTGGCAGTGTGTATATTATGTTTTGACCCACAGGGGTATTCACGTGTGATCAAGACAAGATTCATTGTCGAAACGCGTAGCGTGTCAACTGGGCAATAAACTTATGCTGAGTATTCCTGAGTGCGTCTTTTTGCTTTGTAGCAAAACTGTGGATTATAATTAATTTCGGTCGGCGTGGTCCGCCGAACGTGAGACGCCACCTGACTGGGGAGAAAGGATCCCGGAAGGACCGCGCTGTTGTTTGGAATATATATATATATACATATATATATATATATATATATATATGTATATCGAAGACAGAACAGAGACGAGATAAAAAAAAAGAGAGCTTGATCACTGCAGTTGCAACTGTGGAAGGAATTGGTGCTGCAACACCTCCATGGTCACAATATGCAGATTTTTAAAACAGTTTTAAATAAATTTTAGACACCAAAATGAAGGATATCAGCTAAGTATAAGCAGAGCTATAGATTTTAGAAGCAATATTAAATCAGTATAAAACATTACTGCAAAACGTTCATTGCGGTCAATTGGAAAAAGCACTAGTGGCAATCGGTCACTTGCAGGTCGAGTTGCATGGAACCTAAGGAGGGTAAAGGTGATGCCGATCCCGAAATGTCACGAATGCCCATTCAGGGCATCATAATTGAATATATATCAAGACAGTGTCACACATCGTTATTTGATTTGTATTGATATGATTACTTGGACTTAATTTACCGTTTCAAGATGGCGCTCATGATTTTGGACCTTGGTCCCATCTCTATGTTTTCTATTTTTGCCACTATTTACATCCGCCTCGCCGCCGCCAGTTTGAAACTGACGAAGGCAAGAGCCGAAACGCGTTTTTCTGTTTGTGTGCAACCGAAGTGGTTTAATTTACTGGGAGTGCTGGTTTTCTGGCTTTGTGTCAGGGGAGCTGTAATACGTAAAGCGGCATGCCACCGCCTTTACCGGCACCCACTCGGCTTGAGTGCGGATTCTCATGGGCGACCTGGAGCTGTGAAAATTTGAAACCTGAAACCGCACCGCCACGAGGAGTCGGTGAAAACCTTCCCTGTCCCGAGGAGTACGTGCTCGAAGGTGGAGCTCCGAATACGATGAAGGGCAGATGAAGGTAGGAGATACCCGACATCCTTGATATATAACTGCACGAGTGAAGTAAAAGGCACACCCGATTTCCAACAATTATCCTAACATTTAAATAAATGTTTAGTGACTCAGCGTGCCGTGAGGTGGCAATCGGCATTTTTAAGGGACGTCCTGGAACTACAACACAGGGCGGGACTCAGGTACGAGATACAGCGCAAACTAACTTGAAGAGCAAATATCAGCAGCTCGAACGGCTCTACGAACGTGAAACCAGGAAGTGGTGGGAAGCCACTAGCTTACAGCATTACGTAGATGTAAATCGCGTTCCTCGCGGCCTCCGGATATATACAGTCCCCGCATATGAGAATCCGGATCCGGATTTACTCACAGAATGGGCGGAATATACGGCACATTCGTTCGAGGGCATGTTAAGACTGTTGATAAAATTTGCATGGAAGGACCGCGAGAAAGCGCTGAAGGACATCGAAAATCTAGAGTTCGAAATTCTTGAGTTGGTGGATCAAGAACAACTCGACAAGGAGAAAGAATCTATGAAAGCAAGACTTACAGTATATGAGAAAAGAATTCATCAGAGGAAACAACAAAAATTCTAACGTGACGCTCGGGACTACGAGCTTGGAAGGATATTGACCTTCGCCCGGAAGTACGATGCTCCACGCCGCGACTTGAGGGCAAAAAATCTTAAATACAAGGAGAAACAGCCCACACAAATAGAAACCTCAGAATCAGAGGTAACGAGTGTGGAGCAGTCAGAGGAAGAGAGTACAAGCAGCACACGGCCGAAGGAAAAAACAAGATGCCAGCCTTCTTTTCACGAGGAGTTCGATCTCATACGCCAGGATTGGCTGAGGGATGGGAAGAAGCGACCCCCGGAAAAGTGACAAACTGTAAACAGAGGCGCATCACGAGAAGAGGAGGGAGGAAACATAGAAAAAACAACTCGGCAACTGAGGAATCGGCAACCCAGAAACAAGAGGAAGTGACAGAAGATTTAAATATAATTAATCTATCGTCAAGGCTCCTCACACAGAATGAAGAAAAGGTGCTGAAATTAGGATTGACATTCTGTCCGACCAGCTGCTACGAGTATACGCAGACGCGTATTGATCTATTTCTATTTGTCCGCAAAATAAAACTGTGGAAATTCTTCAAACAAAAAGCCCTTAAGGAGAGAGAACAAAGAACTGGGCTAGAAGGACGAACTGACCCATGTGATCTCTTTGACATCAATATTAGGGACTTGGAGAATATGGCGGTACTGGAAGAACTATTGGAAGAAAACG
The DNA here is from genome assembly GCF_964261635.1 of Lissotriton helveticus. Lineage (NCBI taxonomy): Eukaryota > Metazoa > Chordata > Amphibia > Caudata > Salamandridae > Lissotriton > Lissotriton helveticus. The sequence goes on along the minus strand of NC_136065.1, from coordinate 597,898,475 downwards.
ATCCCTTCCCTCCACCCAGAACGACAACAGTTGATAGAGGCATAAATATTGGCATTGTTCAGATTGGAGAAAACAGTAATCTGAAACCGCCTTCACGCTTTCTACCACAAACACCTGTGGATGCCATAGACATCTTCTCAGACACCGTAAATCGAGAATTGCAGAGATTATCCAAAGAAGAGGAAAGCAATAAACACTCTGTGAAATGGAATTTGTCATCTAATGAAAGTGATGCCATTTCGAGCTTGGAGAAAGATGATTCAATTGTCATCAAGCCTTCAGATAAAGGCGGAAATATTGTTATTCAAAGCCGCCAAAATTACTGCAAAGAAGCTTTAAACCAGCTACAAGACTGAACTAACTATTCACCCACCACAGAACAAGAATACCTCACCAGTATCCGTGAATACCATCTATTAATTGATTACTGGTATGGCAAAGGGATCCTTGCAAAAGAAGAACACCTCTATTTACAAAACAAACAACCAAGACTACCAAGCTTTTACCATCTGCCTAAAGTTCATAAAGACCCCCTTAGACCACCTGGGAGACCAATTGTCTCCTCCATAGGAGGACTCACAGAGAAGATGTCCAAATTTATTGATCTATTTCTAGCACCATGGGTCACGCAATTGAGCTCATATACGAGAGACACCAAGGACTTCCTGCGACAAATCCAAGATATAGAGTGGGAAGATGACATGCTTATGATAACAATGGCATCTCCAGCCTATATACCAGCATTGGACACTCTGAAGGGATAAGAGCAGTAAAAACATTTTTGGACTTACGCCCTGCAAAATACCTGGAACACAGCAAGATGATTTTGGATTTCATATCATTTTGTTTGAACAATAACATTTTTGTTTTCCAGGATCAGAGATATAGACAGACAAGGGGGACGGCGATGGGCACCTGCTTCGCCCACAGCTACGCGAATTTATTCGTGGGCTGGTGGGAGAAGCAGGTGGCCTGGGCCGATGAAAAGGCAGTGTGGGTAGAAAATTTGATTTGTTGGAGGAGGTACATAGACGATCTCTTCCTTATTTGGAGGGGATCTAAATCCTCGGCTGAGGAGTATATAATGGACCTCAACAACAATGAATTGAATCTTAAATTTACCTACAACATAAGCAAACAGGAGGTCAGCTTCCTTGACTTAAGGGTCTTCGTAGTGTCGGGCAAGATCCAAACTGCCCTTTACAGGAAGGAAACAGCAGGAAATACGGTCCTCCATGGACGTAGTAACCACCCTAAATCCCTTATCAGCAGTATGCCCTATGGAGAGCTGTTAAGGATAAAACGTAACAGCTCTCTAGATAGAGACTTTGATGTAGCATCTGAGAGTATCATCAGACGCTTTACATCACAAGGATACTCCCAAAAAGTTCTCACAAAAGCGAAAGGAAGGGTTACTAAAACAGATAGGGAAACTCTCCTGAAAGAAAAGAAGAACAAGAATACAGGTGGCAATGGTATAATACGACTAATTACAAACTATTCGGTGGCAGCGAATAAAATTAGAGCTATTATGCTTAGGAACTGGAAAATTCTGAAATCGGACACAGTCATTGGCAAGGAGTTATCTGACCATCCTATGATAACCTTCAGGAAAACAAAGTCTTTAAAAGACAAATTAGTACGAAGTCACCTGCCAAAGATAAAGTCCAAGGGAGAACTACAGGCCATGCATGGATCATTCCCATGTGGGAAATGCAAGGCCTGCAGCTCAAGCAAAAGAGTGCTATCTTACAAAGTTCCCCATAAAGAGACCAAAATCAGAATTCCGAAATTTATAACATGTTCCACACCATTTGTCGTCTATTGTTTGCAATGTCCTTGCGGACATCGCTATGTAGGGAGCACAACAAAAGCAGTCAAACTAAGGATATTGGAACACCAACGCGCCATCATGAACAAGGATGATAGTTATCCTATGGCTCGTCAATTCGCGATTCATCATAAGAGTGATAGAAATCTCCTTAGTTTCTTCAATCTAGACTGCATCACACAGGATTTGAGAGGAGGTGATTATAAATGTCAATTGAGACGTCTGGAGTCTAGATACATTATCGAGCTCCAGACAAAATCCCCAGGAGGGATGAATTTGGGAGAAGAACTACTGTCACACCTGTAGCAATTAGGAACAATTCAAGAAGTTTAGTCGCTGAGAAACCTGAGCCTGCTAGGGACATACCCTCATGTATCAGTACTGTAATATGTTGGAAGACCATTACTGGAAGATCTCCTAATATAGGAATATTAGCCTATCTAAGGCTCTATGAACTTGTAAATAAGGAGTAGTGTAGATACTTCCAACACTTGATGAATTTAACGAAATATGTAGATAACTGTCATGATTTACTGTTGAATTAACTAATTTTGATTTGAAATGTCACGAATGCCCATTCAGGGCATCATAATTGAATATGAACTATAATATCAAGACAGTGTCACACATCGTTATTTGATTTGTATTGATATGATTACTTGGACTTAATTTACCGTTTCAAGATGGCGCTCATGATTTTGGACTTTGGTGCCATCTCTATGTTTTCTATTTTTGCCACTATTTACATCCGCCTCGCCGCCGCCAGTTTGAAACTGACGAAGGCAAGAGCCGAAACGCGTTTTTCTGTTTGTGTGCAATAAACCGAAGTGGTTTAATTTACTGGGAGTGCTGGTTTTCTGGCTTTGTGTCAGGGGAGCTGTAATACGTAAAGTGGCACGCCACCGCCTTTACCGGCACCCACTCGGCTTGAGTGCGGATTCTCATGGGCGACCTGGAGCTGTGAAAATTTGAAACCTGAAACCGCACCGCCACGAGGAGTCGGTGAAAACCTTCCCTGTCCCGAGGAGTACGTGCTCGAAGGTGGAGCTCCGAATACGATGAAGGGCAGATGAAGGTAGGAGATACCCGACATCCTTGATATATAACGCACAAGTGAAGTAAAAGGCACACCCGATTTCCAACAATTATCCTAACATTTAAATAAATGTTTAGTGACTCAGCGCGCCGTGAGGTGGCAATCGGCATTTTTAAGGGACGTCCTGGAACTATAACACAGGGCGGGACTCAGGTACCAGATACAGCGCAAACTAACTTGAAGAGCAAATATCAGCAGCTCGAACGGCTCTACGAACGTGAAACCAGGAAGTGGTGGGAAGCCACTAGCTTACAGCATTACGTAGATGTAAATCGCGTTCCTCGCGGCCTCCGGATATATACAGTCCCCGCATATGAGAATCCGGATCCGGATTTACTCACCGAATGGGCGGAATATACGGCACATTCGTTCGAGGGCATGTTAAGACTGTTGATAAAATTTGCATGGAAGGACCGCGAGAAAGCGCTGAAGGACATCGAAAATCTAGAGTTAGAAATTCTTGAGTTGGTGGATCAAGAACAACTCGACAAGGAGAAAGAATCTATGAAAGCAAGACTTACAGTATATGAGAAAAGAATTCATCAGAGGAAACAACAAAAATTCGAACGTGCCGCTCGGGACTACGAGCTTGGAAGGATATTGACCTTCGCCCGGAAGTACGATGCTCCACGCCGCGACTTGAGGGCAAAAAATCTTAAATACAAGGAGAAACAGCCCACACAAATAGAAACCTCAGAATCAGAGGTAACGAGTGCGGAGCAGTCAGAGGAAGAGAGTACAAGCAGCACACGGCCGAAGGAAAAAACAAGATGCCAGCCTTCTTTTCACGAGGAGTTCGATCTCATACGCCAGGATTGGCTGAGGGATGGGAAGAAGCGACCCCCGGAAAAGTCACAAACTGTAAACAGAGGCGCATCACGAGAAGAGGAGGGAGGAAACATAGAAAAAACAACTCGGCAACTGAGGAATCGGCAACCCAGAAACAAGAGGAAGTGACAGAAGATTTAAATATAATTAATCTATTGTCAAGGCTCCTCACACAGAATGAAGAAAAGGTGCTGAAATTAGGATTGACATTCTGTCCAACCAGCTGCTACGAGTATACGCAGACGCGTATTGATCTATTTCTATTTGTCCGCAAAATAAAACTGTGGAAATTCTTCAAACAAAAAGCCCTTAAGGAGAGAGAACAAAGAACTGGGCTAGAAGGACGAACTGACCCATGTGATCTCTTTGACATCAATATTAGGGACTTGGAGAATATGGCGGTACTGGAAGAACTATTGGAAGAAAACGATCCCTTCCCTCCTCCCAGAACGACAACAGTTGATAGAGGCATAAATATTGGCATTGTTCAGATTGGAGAAAACAGTAATCTGAAACCGCCTTCACGCTTTCTACCACAAACACCTGTGGATGCCATAGACATCTTCTCAGACACCGTAAATCGAGAATTGCAGAGATTATCCAAAGAAGAGGAAAGCAATAAACACTCTGTGAAATGGAATTTGTCATCTAATGAAAGAGATGCCATTTCGAGCTTGGAGAAAGATGATTCAATTGTCATCAAGCCTTCAGATAAAGGCGGAAATATTGTTATTCAAAGCCGCCAAAATTACTGCAAAGAAGCTTTAAACCAGCTACAAGACTGAACTAACTATTCACCCACCACAGAACAAGAATACCTCACCAGTATCCGTGAATACCATCTATTAATTGATTACTGGTATGGCAAAGGGATCCTTGCAAAAGAAGAACACCTCTATTTACAAAACAAACAACCAAGACTACCAAGCTTTTACCATCTGCCTAAAGTTTATAAAGACCCCCTTAGACCACCTGGGAGACCCATTGTCTCCTCCATAGGAGGACTCACAGAGAAGATGTCCAAATTTATTGATCTATTTCTAGCACCATGGGTCACGCAATTGAGCTTATATACGAGAGACACCAAGGACTTCCTGCGACAAATCCAAGATATAGAGTGGGAAGATGACATGCTTATGATAACAATGGCATCTCCAGCCTATATACCAGCATTGGACACTCTGAAGGGATAAGAGCAGTAAAAACATTTTTGGACTTACGCCCTGCAAAATACCTGGAACACAGCAAGATGATTTTGGATTTCATATCATTTTGTTTGAACAATAACATTTTTGTTTTCCAGGATCAGAGATATAGACAGACAAGGGGGACGGCGATGGGCACCTGCTTCGCCCACAGCTACGCGAATTTATTCGTGGGCTGGTGGGAGAAGCAGGTGGCCTGGGCCGATGAAAAGGCAGTGTGGGTAGAAAATTTGATTTGTTGGAGGAGGTACATAGACGATCTCTTCCTTATTTGGAGGGGATCTAAATCCTCGGCTGAGGAGTATATAATGGACCTCAACAACAATGAATTGAATCTTAAATTTACCTACAACATAAGCAAACAGGAGGTCAGCTTCCTTGACTTAAGGGTCTTCGTAGAGTCGGGCAAGATCCAAACTGCCCTTTACAGGAAGGAAACAGCAGGAAATTCGGTCCTCCATGGACGTAGTAACCACCCTAAATCCCTTATCAGCAGTATGCCCTATGGAGAGCTGTTAAGGATAAAACGTAACAGCTCTCTAGATAGAGACTTTGATGTAGCATCTGAGAGTAGCATCAGACGCTTTACATCACGAGGATACTCCCAAAAAGTTCTCACAAAAGCGAAAGGAAGGGTTACTAAAACAGATAGGGAAACTCTCCTGAAAGAAAAGAAGAACAAGAATACAGGTGGCAATGGTATAATACGACTAATTACAAACTATTCGGTGGCAGCGAATAAAATTAGAGCTATTATGCTTAGGAACTGGAAAATTCTGAAATCGGACACAGTCATTGGCAAGGAGTTATCTGACCATCCTATGATAACCTTCAGGAAAACAAAGTCTTTAAAAGACAAATTAGTACGAAGTCACCTGCCAAAGATAAAGTCCAAGGGAGAACTACAGGCCATGCATGGATCATTCCCATGTGGGAAATGCAAGGCCTGCAGCTCAAGCAAAAGAGTGCTATCTTACAAAGTTCCCCATAAAGAGACCAAAATCAGAATTCCGAAATTTATAACATGTTCCACACCATTTGTCGTCTATTGTTTGCAATGTCCTTGCGGACATCGCTATGTAGGGAGCACAACAAAAGCAGTCAAACTAAGGATATTGGAACACCAACGCGCCATCATGAACAAGGATGATAGTTATCCTATGGCTCGTCACTTCGCGATTCATCATAAGAGTGATAGAAATCTCCTTAGTTTCTTCAATCTAGACTGCATCACACAGGATTTGAGAGGAGGTGATTATAAATGTCAATTGAGACGTCTGGAGTCTAGATACATTATCGAGCTCCAGACAAAATCCCCAGGAGGGATGAATTTGGGAGAAGAACTACTGTCACACCTGTAGCAATTAGGAACAATTCAAGAAGTTTAGTCGCTGAGAAACCTGAGCCTGCTAGGGACATACCCTCATGTATCAGTACTGTAATATGTTGGAAGACCATTACTGGAAGATCTCCTAATATAGGAATATTAGCCTATCTAAGGCTCTATGAACTTGTAAATAAGGAGTAGTGTAGATACTTCCAACACTTGATGAATTTAACGAAATATGTAGATAACTGTCATGATTTACTGTTGAATTAACTAATTTTGATTTGAAATGTCACGAATGCCCATTCAGGGCATCATAATTGAATATGAACTATAATATCAAGACAGTGTCACACATCGTTATTTGATTTGTATTGATATGATTACTTGGACTTAATTTACCGTTTCAAGATGGCGCTCATGATTTTGGACCTTGGTGCCATCTCTATGTTTTCTATTTTTGCCACTATTTACATCCGCCTCGCCGCCGCCAGTTTGAAACTGACGAAGGCAAGAGCCGAAACGCGTTTTTCTGTTTGTGTGCAATAAACCGAAGTGGTTTAATTTACTGGGAGTGCTGGTTTTCTGGCTTTGTGTCAGGGGAGCTGTAATACGTAAAGCGGCACGCCACCGCCTTTACCGGCACCCACTCGGCTTGAGTGCGGATTCTCATGGGCGACCTGGAGCTGTGAAAATTTGAAACCTGAAACCGCACCGCCACGAGGAGTCGGTGAAAACCTTCCCTGTCCCGAGGAGTACGTGCTCGAAGGTGGAGCTCCGAATACGATGAAGGGCAGATGAAGGTAGGAGATACCCGACATCCTTGATATATAACGGCACAAGTGAAGTAAAAGGCACACCCGATTTCCAACAATTATCCTAACATTTAAATAAATGTTTAGTGACTCAGCGCGCCGTGAGGTGGCAATCGGCATTTTTAAGGGACGTCCTGGAACTACAACACAGGGCGGGACTCAGGTACCAGATACAGCGCAAACTAACTTGAAGAGCAAATATCAGCAGCTCGAACGGCTCTACGAACGTGAAACCAGGAAGTGGTGGGAAGCCACTAGCTTACAGCATTACGTAGATGTAAATCGCATTCCTCGCGGCCTCCGGATATATACAGTCCCCGCATATGAGAATCCGGATCCGGATTTACTCACCGAATGGGCGGAATATACGGCACATTCGTTCGAGGGCATGTTAAGACTGTTGATAAAATTTGCATGGAAGGACCGCGAGAAAGCGCTGAAGGACATCGAAAATCTAGAGTTAGAAATTCTTGAGTTGGTGGATCAAGAACAACTCGACAAGGAGAAAGAATCTATGAAAGCAAGACTTACAGTATATGAGAAAAGAATTCATCAGAGGAAACAACAAAAATTCGAACGTGACGCTCGGGACTACGAGCTTGGAAGGATATTGACCTTCGCCCGGAAGTACGATGCTCCACGCCGCGACTTGAGGGCAAAAAATCTTAAATACAAGGAAAAACAGCCCACACAAATAGAAACCTCAGAATCAGAGGTAACGAGTGCGGAGCAGTCAGAGGAAGAGAGTACAAGCAGCACACGGCCGAAGGAAAAAACAAGATGCCAGCCTTCTTTTCACGAGGAGTTCGATCTCATACGCCAGGATTGGCTGAGGGATGGGAAGAAGCGACCCCCGGAAAAGTCACAAACTGTAAACAGAGGCGCATCACGAGAAGAGGAGGGAGGAAACATAGAAAAAACAACTCGGCAACTGAGGAATCGGCAACCCAGAAACAAGAGGAAGTGACAGAAGATTTAAATATAATTAATCTATCGTCAAGGCTCCTCACACAGAATGAAGAAAAGGTGCTGAAATTAGGATTGACATTCTGTCCGACCAGCTGCTACGAGTATACGCAGACGCGTATTGATCTATTTCTATTTGTCCGCAAAATAAAACTGTGGAAATTCTTCAAACAAAAAGCCCATAAGGAGAGAGAACAAAGAACTGGGCTAGAAGGACGAACTGACCCATGTGATCTCTTTGACATCAATATTAGGGACTTGGAGAATATGGCGGTACTGGAAGAACTATTGGAAGAAAACGATCCCTTCCCTCCTCCCAGAACGACAACAGTTGATAGAGGCATAAATATTGGCATTGTTCAGATTGGAGAAAACAGTAATCTGAAACCGCCTTCACGCTTTCTACCACAAACACCTGTGGATGCCATAGACATCTTCTCAGACACCGTAAATCGAGAATTGCAGAGATTATCCAAAGAAGAGGAAAGCAATAAACACTCTGTGAAATGGAATTTGTCATCTAATGAAAGAGATGCCATTTCGAGCTTGGAGAAAGATGATTCAATTGTCATCAAGCCTTCAGATAAAGGCGGAAATATTGTTATTCAAAGCCGCCAAAATTACTGCAAAGAAGCTTTAAACCAGCTACAAGACTGAACTAACTATTCACCCACCACAGAACAAGAATACCTCACCAGTATCCGTGAATACCATCTATTAATTGATTACTGGTATGGCAAAGGGATCCTTGCAAAAGAAGAACACCTCTATTTACAAAACAAACAACCAAGACTACCAAGCTTTTACCATCTGCCTAAAGTTCATAAAGACCCCCTTAGACCACCTGGGAGACCCATTGTCTCCTCCATAGGAGGACTCACAGAGAAGATGTCCAAATTTATTGATCTATTTCTAGCACCATGGGTCACGCAATTGAGCTCATATACGAGAGACACCAAGGACTTCCTGCGACAAATCCAAGATATAGAGTGGGAAGATGACATGCTTATGATAACAATGGCATCTCCAGCCTATATACCAGCATTGGACACTCTGAAGGGATAAGAGCAGTAAAAACATTTTTGGACTTACGCCCTGCAAAATACCTGGAACACAGCAAGATGATTTTGGATTTCATATCATTTTGTTTGAACAATAACATTTTTGTTTTCCAGGATCAGAGATATAGACAGACAAGGGGGACGGCGATGGGCACCTGCTTCGCCCACAGTTACGCGAATTTATTCGTGGGCTGGTGGGAGAAGCAGGTGGCCTGGGCCGATGAAAAGGCAGTGTGGGTAGAAAATTTGATTTGTTGGAGGAGGTACATAGACGATCTCTTCCTTATTTGGAGGGGATCTAAATCCTCGGCTGAGGAGTATATAATGGACCTCAACAACAATGAATTGAATCTTAAATTTACCTACAACATAAACAAACAGGAGGTCAGCTTCCTTGACTTAAGGGTCTTCGTAGAGTCGGGCAAGATCCAAACTGCCCTTTACAGGAAGGAAACAGCAGGAAATTCGGTCCTCCATGGACGTAGTAACCACCCTAAATCCCTTATCAGCAGTATGCCCTATGCAGAGCTGTTAAGGATAAAACGTAACAGCTCTCTAGATAGAGACTTTGATGTAGCATCTGAGAGTAGCATCAGACGCTTTACATCACGAGGATACTCCCAAAAAGTTCTCACAAAAGCGAAAGGAAGGGTTACTAAAACAGATAGGGAAACTCTCCTGAAAGAAAAGAAGAACAAGAATACAGGTGGCAATGGTATAATACGACTAATTACAAACTATTCGGTGGCAGCGAATAAAATTAGAGCTATTATGCTTAGGAACTGGAAAATTCTGAAATCGGACACAGTCATTGGCAAGGAGTTATCTGACCATCCTATGATAACCTTCAGGAAAACAAAGTCTTTAAAAGACAAATTAGTACGAAGTCTCCTGCCAAAGATAAAGTCCAAGGGAGAACTACAGGCCATGCATGGATCATTCCCATGTGGGAAATGCAAGGCCTGCAGCTCAAGCAAAAGAGTGCTATCTTACAAAGTTCCCCATAAAGAGACCAAAATCAGAATTCCGAAATTTATAACATGTTCCACACCATTTGTCGTCTATTGTTTGCAATGTCCTTGCGGACATCGCTATGTAGGGAGCACAACAAAAGCAGTCAAACTAAGGATATTGGAACACCAACGCGCCATCATGAACAAGGATGATAGTTATCCTATGGCTCGTCACTTCGCGATTCATCATAAGAGTGATAGAAATCTCCTTAGTTTCTTCAATCTAGACTGCATCACACAGGATTTGAGAGGAGGTGATTATAAATGTCAATTGAGACGTCTGGAGTCTAGATACATTATCGAGCTCCAGACAAAATCCCCAGGAGGGATGAATTTGGGAGAAGAACTACTGTCACACCTGTAGCAATTAGGAACAATTCAAGAAGTTTAGTCGCTGAGAAACCTGAGCCTGCTAGGGACATACCCTCATGTATCAGTACTGTAATATGTTGGAAGACCATTACTGGAAGATCTCATAATATAGGAATATTAGCCTATCTAAGGCTCTATGAACTTGTAAATAAGGAGTAGTGTAGATACTTCCAACACTTGATGAATTTAACGAAATATGTAGATAACTGTCATGATTTACTGTTGAATTAACTAATTTTGATTTGAAATGTCACGAATGCCCATTCAGGGCATCATAATTGAATATTGAATATTGGTAGTGAAAGATCTGGGAGTCAAACTGGATCAGGAGCTTACTTTAAAACATCACGCTACTTCTGTAGTAGGCTCCTGTTTTCACGTTATTGGTCTTCTCCGTAGGGTGTTTCCCATGCTACCTGATTCCACCAGAAGAACTTTGGTTCAGTCACTCGTGTTGAGTAGACTGGACTATTGCAATGGTCTGCTGCTAGCCGCCAATGAAGGGGTCATCGCTAGACTTCAAGTTGTGCAGAACACGGCTGCCCGCCTTGTTCTAAACGTCCCGGCCAGAACCCCCTCAAAACCCCTTCTAAAAAAACTCCACTGGCTTACCATAAAACAGAGAGTGCTGTTTAAAACCTGTTGCACTATCCATAAGTGCCTGTCTGGTAGTGGCCCGGAGATCTTAACAGGGAAATTTTCCCCATATATTCCCGTAAGAACTCTGAGATCTGGAGACCATGAACTACTATGTGTCCCCAGATTCTGGAAATCACGACAAGGCGGTAGAGCTCTGTCAGTGGCCGGCCCGAAACTCTGGAACGAACTCCCCCTGGAAATCAGAGCTTGCAGGGATCATCTTCCTTTCAGGAAAAAACTAAAAACTTTTTTATTCAACTATTGATACTTGCAGTATGATATTCACACATGACAGGGCTATTTGCTTTCTGACGTTGCCAATGGCGCGAAGATACTCCCTAGGGAGTCGATTCCCAGCGCGGTATAAGCTTGCAAATAAATAAATAAATATGAACTATAATATCAAGACAGTGTCACACATCGTTATTTGATTTGTATTGATATGATTACTTGGACTTAATTTACCGTTTCAAGATGGCGCTCATGATTTTGGACCTTGGTGCCATCTCTATGTTTTCTATTTTTGCCACTATTTACATCCGCCTCGCCGCCGCCAGTTTGAAACTGACGAAGGCAAGAGCCGAAACGCGTTTTTCTGTTTGTGTGCAATAAACCGAAGTGGTTTAATTTACTGGGAGTGCTGGTTTTCTGGCTTTGTGTCAGGAGAGCTGTAATATATATATATATATATATATATATATATATATGTATATCGAAGACAGAACAGAGACGAGATAAAAAAAAGAGAGCTTGATCACTGCAGTTGCAACTGTGGAAGGAATTGGTGCTGCAACACCTCCATGGTCACAATATGCAGATTTTTAAAACAGTTTTAAATACATTTTAGACACCAAAATGAAGGATATCAGCTAAGTATAAGCAGAGCTATAGATTTTAGAAGCAATATTAAATCAGTATAAAACATTACTGCAAAACGTTCATTGCGGTCAATTGGAAAAAGCACTAGTGGCAATCGGTCACTTGCAGGTCGAGTTGCATGGAACCTAAGGAGGGTAAAGGTGATGCCGATCCCAGGACCAAGCCACGATAGTCAGTTTGATTTTACCTGGCTCAGGAAGCCCGGGTGCAGAATATCCATGGCTGGCCCTGGTGCTGAAGAGGGAACAGCGGGATAGCTGGTTTTACCGCTTATACGGTGCTGGTGGGGAACAGGGTGCAAAAAGCTGACAATGAAGCCATTGCTGACATCAAATAAAAGTTTTGCAGAGTTCTCCCAAGGTGCAGCACGAGTATAGGGGGTAGGTGCCGGATTGGCGACTAACAAGCCTTGGCAGCAAAAAGTTATTTCGATGACCGGATTCGTTGTTCAGGTCAGTCGTTGTAAAGTCCTTCGTTATTAAGGCTGTTTCTAATCCTCCCCAGCTCTACGGGAGAAGACAACTTTGAATCTACCAAATGCTGATGCAATTTCTCTGTGGTACAATTAGTTAAATTGTGCTCCTTCCTAATTAAATTCTGTAGCCCATCATTAGTGTCTACTCATTGCCTTTTAATCAGCCTTCTAGTGATTTGAGTGAAGAGTCCACAAAGTCCAGCAATGTTTGGTTTTGACTTTTATGGGTGTCACTGAACTTCAATCCGTATTCCTCTGCTGTGAATCCAAATCCTTCTACCAAGGTCTCCTTCATATGCCAATAGGACTCAGCCATGTCCTCATTAAGGGTCAGAAGTCTAACGCTGCCCTTGACTGAGAATAACTCCTATCTTCTAGAGCCCCAGTGCTGGTGACATATCCTCCTCATTTTGCAGGCCCTCTCAAAGACTGCAATACATTTATTAATTTCATCACCATCACTAAACTTGGGTAAAATTCCTTTGGGGTTCTTAGATTCAAAAGATACCTCCTTCTCCCTATTTAAGTCGATGCCACCATTATCTTTAGACTTCAGGCCCATCTTGACCCTTCTTTCTTCAAGGGTTAGTCTCCTTTCCTCAAGTTCAAACTTTTTCTCCTCTAGTGAGAGGAGATCAAGCTCTTCCTCAAGGCTTACTTCCACCTTAAGAGTAGGGTGGTCTGCTAGAGTGACTTCTGTCACTTCCCACTGGTGAAGGGGGTCTAGGAAAGAGGCGAGAGTTTTTGTTCTTCACCTTCTTCTCCATCATCATCAATTTGGGCTAGGGCATCATTCTCACCTTCTTCAGGGTCTTCTGAGAAATGGCACTCCATCTTTAGTTTTTCCTTTTCGTAGGAGCTGAGGGCTTTTTAAAGTTCTTCCATTTTAACGGTAACTCTATAGCTAATGCCCCTTACTTTGTACAAAACTCTCAGGACACTGACCTGCAGTGCAGGAATTACTGACAGATCGATATTCTTACCATCCTTCCTTGTGCCTAACATTTTACTTGGCAGTTGGGACCTTAATAAAACTTTTAAAAAGTTTACAACTTATCCTAACTTTTCTAATCCTTTTGTTTGTATAATTGGAATAGGGGTCTACACAGGGCCACAAAATTCCAATTTAAAAAAGTTAAAAACATTCTAAAATAAATATTTTATTAATTTAAATTCAATAGTGGATATCTCATGCAAATATCACTTATGACCAAGAGGTAAAGCAAAACATAGGTTCAGGATCCTACTGTTGTAAAACCAATGTAGAAAGGTGGAGTTGTTAGAGTGTTACTTTAACAGACTTGCTCAGGAGCAGAACAATGTCAGTTCCCAATGCCCCTCCAAAAACTCCCACTAATCAGCTCTGCTCTTGCGTAGTTGAATTAGCTGGATCCTCCAGGGGGGAAAGGTGATGGGAAAATGAGAAGAGACAGACTCGTAGTCTTGGTTCTTCTGCAGAAGACTTCATTCACTTGACTTCTGCCTTTTCTACTGTTAGTACTTCTCTTCAGTATTTGAATAACTGTAGGAAGAAAACAATGTAATCTACTCAACAGATACATTCTAGGGTTCTATATATTATTCCTTAATTCTTTTAAACATATCCAATACTACTAGGGCTATTGCTCCTCTTCTACATCGTTTAAGTACTTGTTCTTGTTATATACTCTTTAAATTACTTGATTGTAAATACTTTTAAAGAACAATGTTAATTACTGTGTTGTTTTTTCTTTTTCTTTGTTTGCTCAGGTACGTTGATAATGAATAATTTGACTTGCAATGTCTGTAGTTATCGTAACTTCTTAAAGCAAAAGATGAATGAAATGCACAGATTGCACTAGTGCTTTAGTTTTGAGTTGTTTATGAAACTTACAATTTACTCAGAAACTTGAATGCTCACCATGCCGTAGAGAAACTCTAACTTGCTCGAAACAAGTTTTCTTTTATAAATTGACTCTTCTCTGAGGATGCGCAGAAGACAAGAAGATTTGCAGTACTAATGCTCAACCGTTGGGAGATTAGTGTCGAACGTTTCCAGGAAGACACTGAGTTTTTGAGGGCACACAAACGGTTGACTCCCAGACAAGACACTACTTGAGTCGCACCTACTCAGAAATGGTATAAGGACTTCTAGGATCACTAACAGGATTTTTTACCAAAGGAAACTAAATGACGACTGACACAACTACCCTAACTAGCTAGTGCGTCAATAAAGAGCTGTTACCTCAGGAATTACTGCAGGTGAAGTGCGCAGCTGTGTGGTAGCATGAGCTTGACATTCTAATGTGGTTTGCAAAAGAGCTAGAGCTTTGCCGGAGAGATCGGTCTGGCAACCATCTTGAGTTTCCAGCGCTGCCAGCTCTTCCTCCAAACATTTCTCTTAGTAGGCAGTTTCTGATTCCAGTTAGTTTTCCCACATGATAAACAGGCTACAGTTTTAGTGGAAATCCTCCTAAGTATCCTGACAAGAGTATTGCATGGTTATGCTGTTTGGCTTCACCATGCAATACTCTCACAATACTCCAAAGATGGTCCTTGGATTCACAATAATAAATACTTAGCCCAGTCCTGGTAGAGTGGCAAAGGGCAGTCAGGCTTTGCAAGAGGGATATGTTTTAAGCATTTCAGAGCACCAACATGGATGATAAGTAATTTTCATGACTCAAAAGAAATCTGACACCAATTTATAAAATAGAGCACACCCTTATATAATTTTAGACACCAAAACAAAGAAAATCAGAGAAGTAAAACCAGAGTTAAGGACTTTGGAAGAAAAATAAAATCAGTGCAAAGCACTACAGCAAAACTTTATCATTGTGGCCAATGGGTAAAAGCCCTAGTGAAAATCGGTCACATGGAGGTTGAGTTGCATGGAACCCAAGGAAGAAAGAAGATGATGTGGGTCCCAGGAATAATCCACAACAGACAGTTACATTTTAAATTAAATTGGTAAGCATCGTTATTCGATTCACAGAATCATCAAAGTAAAAAAACATTTACTTAAAATACAAACAGATATCCCCTTTCCAAAAAATTTCTAAAACTCTTGATTATTAGCAGCAAAGGAACGCGTTTTTTAATACACACATTATCTTGTTAGGAAGTATCTACATATGCAATCTTCTTGATTTAGCAGCATAAGATAATATTAACAAAGCAAGAAGCCAGCAGTTACTTTATAAATGCGGCAATTAAGCCCACTGTTTAAAATTTCCAAGTTAGTTTCCATATCAATAATCGATTAAGAATTCATCTACAGAGTCTTAGCTATGTAAAGTGCAAGTGCATAGTGGAGTTATTCAATAATTTATCAAATTTAACAATCAGCAGAAAATAAAATGTTTACTACCTTTATATACAAATTCAAATATATAAAATTACATTCATTAAAGAGAAGCGAACCATCAAATACATTGTTTATCAAAACCTTAAGCCTCGCTTTATTCTAATAAAATTGACAGCCAGTAAAAATCTGCTTGTTCCAAATACAACCAGTCTGGAGGTATCAGACTTAAGAATGTGCAGCATCTCAATATATTTTCTGATACCAAGGTTCCTGCCCAAGGGTTTAATCTGTTTTTTCCTGGGGGTTTCATATAATTTACAAAAAAATAAGACATGAGCAATGTCCTCATCTCTTCCCAGGGAACACTCTGTGCAAGTACAATCCTCTACCTCGTCGTTCCGGTTCCGCCATCTGGATGTAAATATTTTGATTTGCAATGTGCCGTATCTAAATTTTAGATACAGCGTTTTAGCTAAAACAAGCTCCACCTCATCCAAGAAAGATTCAAAAGAGGGATTAGTTTTAAAACTCAGAGACTGGGTTGTAAGTGAACCATGGCTAGAGTTTGCTATGACACTCTGCTCAATAAAATTCCAAAAGATGATTTCACATTCCATTTTAGAGTCAGGAGTGAGTAAGTCAGGGTACTTCCAGTATCTACTCAGACCCAGATTCAGGAACCATCTACGAATATGGACCAACCAAGGGAAAGTGACAAAAGCGTCCAGGCTAATCAGTTTTGCACAGCTTGCCTGTAGACAAGCAGTTCCTCCGTTGTCCATATTCTGATCCAATATGAGAGGGTCATCCAGATGGCCCTATGCTCTATACGTTTAATATCAAGGTCCAACATAAGGGGAATCACTGGTGTATTTTGCGAGAGGGCAGTGAGTCTTCTCATAATTTTGTTTTCCCCTATAGTTAATGATGATAATACCCCCACCCCCCCATAACTCTGAACCATGTAGAGCTGCTGTCTGTGCTCTAGATTTATATACTTGCAGTGCCGGTGTAATCGCTTTTGACATTGTAGAAAAAAGTTTTTTTATAATTGGAGACACATTTTGGATAAGGATCAGTTTAGATTTCGAAATCTGAGGGTTCCATGATAGATTAGAATCAACGGTGACCCCAAGATATACAAAATTTGGAACACGCTCCAGAATTACCTCATTGAACCACAATTTCTTTATAAAAGAATTATGGGTTCTGATGGTCATGCATTTGGTTTTTACTGGGTTAATTTCAAGACCCTTATGCTTGCAATACTCATCCAACGCAGTTAAAAGATTCTGGAGGCCCCTGGGTGTTTGTGATAACAGAATGGTGTCATCAGCAAAAGTTAGCGCGCAGATGTGCTCACCTCCTAATTTCGGGGAATCATGGGTGGATTTTCTAAGAGCTTCAATCATATCATTGACGTAGAGTAAAAATAGGGTTGGCGCCAGGACACAGCCCTGGCGCACACCCCTTTGTACAGGTATCTCTTCCGTCAATTCTCCAGATTTCCCCCAGCACACTTTTGCATATGTGTTATCATGGAGCCTAACCAGCTGTGTTACAATATTGCTCAGAACACCTTGTCGTAGTAAATTAGCCCAGAGAAGGTCTCTAGGAATGGAATCAAACGCGGCCTTCAAATCTATGAAGGCCACATAGAGGTGACCATGCCGTAACCTTGTATATTTCCATGTTAAAATTAAGAGCCTAAAGACCTGATCTATGGTGCTTATTTTCTTCCTAAACCCAGCTTTGCAAGGGGAGAGCACATTATTATCTAGGATCCACTCACTTAATCTATCCAGGATCTGTTTAGCATAAACTTTTTGCAAAATGTCTAGGAGACTAATTGGTCTATAATTTGCTGGTTCATCCCTCGAACCTTTCTTGTAGATTGGAACGATCTCCGCTCCTCTCCATGAATCAGGGATGGGCTGACCACTAGCTATTCCGTTTGAGAGAAGATTGATGTAGGGAGCCCAAACATCCACCGCATGTTTGAACAAATCACCCAGAATTTTATCTGGTCCGGGTGCTTTAGGCGGTTTAATGACAGCAATTGCCTTTATTGTATCTGCCATACTAAAATGTAAAGGAGAGGAAGTATTAGCTAGCAGAAGAGAACTGATGTCAATTATAGGATCTAAAATTGAGCGTCTGGAGCAGCATATAGATGGGCAAAGTGATTATACCAGGATTTAGGGTCCAAGTTGTAATCCTGGGCCGAGCCATTTACCTTAGAGCCATTGGCAATGATCTTCCAGAACGAGAACTGGTCACCCTTCTTAATAGCTGCTATCAGGTCCTCCCAGCTATCATCTTCCCACCTCCTGCGTGCCACTGTCAGGACTTTACGATATAGATCCCTACCTTGCCTGATTAAAACAGAATTTCCTGTTCTCAGTGCCTTGACCAAGTTCTGTTTAGCAAGTACTCAATTGGGGTCGAACCAAAGATTGGACTGCTCAGGCCTAGTGTTATTTTTGCTATTGCCAGAAACTGCTTTGGTCAAAGAGGTTTTATACTCTCCATTAACGTAAGATTTACCTGTGTTATAGTTAATTCACCAGAATGATTTTCTAGGAAGTGTAATACAGAGTCAGCAAGGATATAAACATATCTTAATGGTACAATCTTGGCTAAAATAGAAGGCCATCTTAATGCCCTCCTGTTATTGGAAACCACTGGCTCTATCACCTTTAAATCTGTGTCTAGTTGGACGGAGGCATGGAACAAAAATAGTTTCCCCTTCAATCTAAACACAGGGGAAAGTGATCACTTTCTTTCCTACTTGTATCAACAATAAAGCTTTGAACAAGTGACCAATGAAAAATGCTTATCATGATATAATCTATACGAGAAGATGAGGACCCTCTTAAAAAGGTGTTTGAGCAATTATAATCTAATTGACTTCTGCCATTACATGATCCAAAACCCTTCTCGATGGTGAAATTAAAGATGTGTAGTGATGAAACAGAAGGTGCCATCATTTTTCTGTTGCCAGTAATGGAACACCCATTGCTAGGTCTTGTTCTTCAGTGACCATGTTTATTCCTTGCAATGGCTCGTAGCAACAATTAAAATATCCTCCCGCCACGACAAAATCTTCCGGATGAATAATGTCAATAACATCCTCTAGCTGGGTAATAATAATTGATTCCTTCGAAGGGTCTCTGGGTCTTATATATATGTTAAACACATAAAACTTGCATTTGTTCGGAATTTCAAATCTAAGACCCAGAATATCATCAGAGGCAGTAAGGATAGTGGCTATAGAGTCATTGATGTTATTTTTTATCCAAATTGTGAGGTCTCCTGATGGCCGCCCTCTGGCTGGTTGGGACGCCTCTAAACTAAATGTCCTATAGCCACATTTGAATAGTGGAAGCACTGCCCAAGGTTCTTGAAAAAGGCAGATATCAAAAAGGTCGATATAGGACTACCAGTCCGGTTCTTGCAATTTCCGTGCAAGACCCGCTATGTTCCAAGATACCATCCTAAGATGTGGAGCTGTTTTATCAAGATTAGCACCCACAGTAGATTCCTCAGATTGCATGTTAAAATTAGTTCAATTTTACCTGGCTCGAAAAGTCTGGGTGCAGATTTGTCCTGGCTGCCCTTGGTGCAGAAGTGGGAGACGTTGGAGAGCTAGCTTTATCACTTACACTGTGCTGGAGGGGGACAGGGTGCCAAAAGTCAACAAAAAAGCCACTGCTGACAAGTAAAAGGGCTGGTTGCCGGACTGGTGACCAACCAGCCTTGGCAACAGTAAGATCAGCAGAAAGTTATTTGTGGATGTCCGGGGGAACACTGTAGCTGCCTGAATCTTAGTGGAGGTCAGGACTGATTTTCCCATAATGCACTGGACCATCTACTTTTGGGCAATTCCTCAAAGGACCCAATGGCCAGCGATTCTTTGGTTCCGGCATGTTTTCACCTGTGGTTGCAGGGGACTAGTGCCACTAGTCCAGGAGAGTCATGAATAGTCTTTGGCTCTCAAAAGGGTCCCTCTTTCTGGGGGAACCTTGCTTTGGTCCATGCCGAGTCACAGTCATGCAGTGCCAGGAATGTTGGCATAGGTGAAGGGTATTAAGCTTTTGGCGTGTGGAGCACCTGTTGTCATAGACTCGGGTCTCTTTTTGTGTCCTTTGTTGCAAGACAGATCTGAACTGAGGTTCTGGTGTCAGGGATAGGCCTTAAATCCTAGATTTAGGGACGTTAGAGGTGTGGGTAAATATGGCAAACGAGCTACTATCCCCAGCAGCTAAGCCCCCTGTGGTGACCACATTCGAGGGTGTAGGTCATGTTGTCTACGCCAAAATCTCTATTCTACTACTTTTTAAAATGGCATAAGTCTTCCTTGGCTGTACAGACCAGGTACCCCACGCTAGAGGTGTGGCTAGCCTTCTGGGTGTCCACCTCCTGAATACCTCATTTTTTTACCTGCCCAGGTGCAAGTGTGCCTGGGTGCAAGAGGAAGGCTGCTTCCTCCTTTGGGAAGCAGTCACAAGCGGTGTAGCCTTTGCAGCTCACTGCCTTGATGTGAAACTTCACCAGTCATCCTGTCAGGGAGGGAGGTGTGACCTCCTTCCCATCCAGACCTTTGTATCTGACTCCTGGGATAGTTCACACCTCCTGGCATGGGGACCATACTCCTGTCTTGGTGGCTGCAGCAGCACTGGGCTGGCAGCCAGTGCACAGGAAAGGCTGGTGCTACCAGTTAGGCAACCTCTAAGTTAGCCATCTGCGCATATGCCACATTGTCTTCGACACAATATTCATGTCAGGTGCGAAAAGCACATTGTTGGATACAAATCATGACATATTTAAGGGGTAGCACAATGGAGCTGCCAACCTCAGGTTTCCCCCGGTGCCAGGCCATGTTATCCTATCACTTATAGTAGTCTTTAATGGTAAAGGCCACTATAGGGACATATAAGCTTGCACTTACATGTCGACACCTTCAATATAAAGCTCCATGTCACCTGAACTTAGGAGGCCCTCCAGGGATGGCTGGCATATATGATAAATAGTGCATTGACTTTGCCACATATGATGAGGGCAAAGTCAAGTTCAAGCAGTTTGCACTGCTCATGTAGTCTGCAAAGGAAGGCCTGCTGTCAGAAGTTTACTTGGGTCACTCAGGGTGGCAAACAGTGCTTTATGCCCTGATGACCCCATTAACACCTGTTAAAAGTTAGATTGAGAATGTCAACATTATCGGCACCATCTTGCTCTCCTTGGGCCCATTCGTGCACGTAAGCGGCAGCCATTTTGAGCACCATGGCCTCCTTGCCCCTCGCTGATAGCCAGCGCGTCTCTCTCTCTCTCTCTCAACCTCGCAAGCATTCCCCCGCACGCTGACAACCCCCCCGCTCTCACATGCCCTGAGTCATAAACCCCTCTTCAGCGCGACTCTGCCTCAGAACCCCATCCTGTTCCCAGCGCGACACCTCCCTTCATTCCTTTCATGGTCCCAGGCCCTTTGATACAAACCCCCTTTCCTGTGTGCCCGTTTGTCTTCCTCTTTCCCAGGCCGACACCTAGCTCTGCCGATACTGTTTATTCCCCCTCCCCGTACAGTAGAAAGCTTCCCTCATCAAAGGACCCCCGAGTTGATCAAAGCCCCCACCCTAAGGGATCCGATCAAACCCCCACATTCCATGAATCGGCGGACTGTCCAGCTGCGCGATAATCATCACCTGTTGTGACCGGGGTGGGGACTTCAACTGTAAATGTGTGTGGGAACGGGCCTGTAGGGGAGATTCAGAGGATGTCCTTTCATACTTCAAAGCATTACAAGACTGTGTTACCTGCAATAAAATTCATTTAACTGTGTATAAGAGGCCAGGCCTCTGAGATGCGGTTAGAGCACCTCGTGACGATACTTGCTGTCCGAACTGACGTGTTCTCCTCCGGAGAGATTCTGAATAAAAACCCTTGTTTCCTGCCTTCCAGTCTCCAGCGCCCGCCTCTTCATTGATTAATATCTTGTGGGTTTAGGAGGCGACACCGCCGGGCAATACTTAAGGATCTTCTAAATCTGGTTGGTAGCCTGACCTTTAACAATTGGCGTCCCAAACATGGGGCCCATCAGTGACTCATGGATCCAGTGGGAGAGGTCCTGACGACAGAGTGAACGACTGCAACGATCGGGAGCGCGCCTGTCCGATAGACCCTCGTCTGACAGCCGATCATCCGAACTTCACTGGTTCCGAACAGACCTCTCTCGAGTGATCTACGGTCCTGACTGGGAACCATCAGGAGTGCCGCGAGGAATACGAGGAAAAGAGGACGATCGGGCGCTGGATTCGGAAGACAAGAAACTGTCCATGCGGTCCGGGTAAGGTCGTGTAAACACGACGAATTGCGAAATGGTTATTTGAATTGTCCAGAAAATACTAGTATTACTCTTTGTTAATTTATTTGGAGATCCTCTGTCTGCAAACGGAGAAACAACAGGCTCTCCCTTTGTAAACAGTGGAGGATAGGTAATGCAACTGTCGTGTCTATCTTTCTCCCCCACTGATTAATTACTTGAAACTGAACTATTGTTCACAGACTGTCTTCTGGAGATTCTCTGTCTGCAAACAGGAAAGAGCCCCTCTCCCCCCCCTTTTTACAGATAGTGAAAGGGTAGGTAACGCAGACCTTTGCGAGCCTACTTATTCTCCCCACTGAATTGTTTTTTTATTTTTTTGATATTGGTTCATGAGGTATTCACTGCCTGCAAACAACGTAGAATAGAAATATTCTGTCCAGTCTTTGCACGCAGTGATAAGATAGGCAGTGCTGACTTTTTGTCCCTCGTTGAGAGCCGTCATGTCTGTCTTCTCCCCACTGATCGGTAGCCTGTTTAGCCCGGACCGCTTATTAGAGATGAACCATCCGGCTCCACCGGAAGGCACCCCTAATAAGGACATGTTCATGAAGCATGGATTGATCGCTATAGCCTATAACAAACTGTGGCATAAATATACGAAAAAGAATGGAGAAAGTCAGTGGCCACTGATAGGATCCTTCGATGATGACAAAATAAACGCGCTAGAAACAGCCCTAGGTAAAAATAAGACAACGCCCACTATGCTTGATAGTTTCGGCATGTGGCGCAAAGAAACTGAACAACATAAAAGGAAAATTGAGAGCAGGTTGGAAAAAGAGCTGCGAAAAGCAGCCCACCTAGCTGCTCAGAAGCTAGAAGGAGAGATAAAGGAAAGAGAGAAAGCCAAACAGAAACTAGAAATGGAAACATCAAGCCAGTGCCCGGTTAGAACGCCCTCCATGCTCTACCCTGATTTATCCTCGAGACAAAAACGAGCGAGCGATGATCTGCTGTTAGGCCCTCCAGCCATCTACATGCCCCCTCCATATGCCCCTTCCCAACCCTTAGCACAACACCCACCACCCCCAGGTGCAAATGAGGGTAGTGCCACAGCTTCGGCCCCCATGGTCTCTGTGCCCGCCGAACCCCTTGTACCAAATACTCCGCAAACAACAACGTTGGGCGACCCTGAGACCCGAGGGGCCGGTTCCGCAAGAATAAACCGACTAAGGAAAGATGAGCGAACAGGGATCGATAAGATAGCAAGGACACTGGTAGAAAGGAAGGAAGGCGAAGAGTACATCACGGATATGTTTAAATCATATACGGGGAGTCACAGACGGCACTTTACTGTACGACTGTGTTACCATGTCTTGAACGCATACGAGGACCGATATCGAGACCAAGGTCCCGAGAGCCTAACGACTCTGTACCGGAAGGTCGATATCGGGGATGAGGGCGAGTGTGATGTGACGGACCTCCTCACGCGCACGCTTGAGGTTTTCCGCCACCTCACTGAACGAGAATCGGGAACTAAACCCACGACATCCGTGGCGACCGAACCACAAACTGAGCAACCTAGCACCATGATGCTAATACGAGAGGCTGCCCCTTACTGGGTTCCTCCACGAGGTGCAGGGACTCACGATGATGCAAACCACCAAGATGCAAAAGGAAGAGTAGTGTACAACTGGGTCTACCAGCCATGGGACCGACAAGAGATTCTGACATTCCGAAAATCTCTGCCTGACCTACGTAAAAACCCCACTGCCTTCTATACTGAATTGGGTACAGCCCTAGGTTCAACGATTATGACCCTGGCTGACATCGACTTGTTTTTTGGGTTATGTCTACCAGCTGATGTGTGGAAGCAAATCCGGAAAGTCGACCACCTTGAGCTGCTCGGACATACCTGGACACAACTCGAGGAAATTGACAAACAACGGGGACCGGGACAAAAGCCTTTGAAATCCATTTTAGACCTCCCGGATAAAATCGTACAGAAATTAAAAACCCTGATTCCAGAAAAGAAAGTGGACTGGTCGATCGTAACGGCCTGTCGCCAGAAACCCCAGGAGGATGCATCGGAATACTTCTCCCGGTTCGAAACGGTGTTCTCCGATTACAGCGGCCAGGACATGACCAGCGCAACCGGACACCATCTGTTTGTCCAGAATTATGTTAAGGGTCTGTCATCCGAGGTCTCCCAGAAACTGCAGGCTAGCGAGAGTAGTTGGGCAGCCTCCAAACCTACGGCAATCCTCCAGATGGCCCAATATTATGAACATCAGAAAAATGAAAACGATAGGGCAACCGAGAGAAAGAAGAAGGATTTGAAAGAAAGGGTGATGATAGCCCAGCTGCAAGGGGTGACTATAGGACGAGACCAATACCGGGGAAACTATCAGACGAACGCCCCTAAATCCCAAGACCGTACTTCGACTCCCCATAGTGGACGTACAGACATTAGAGAGGACCAGTGTGCTTTCTGTAAAGGGACTGGCCATTGGAAATCCCAGTGCCCAGTTCTTCTGGACATGGTCAGAAACAAAGACCCCAAGGACATAGCAAATGGGCCGAGAAATAAGGGACAACAGCGAGGGCCCCCAAATGACACGACTAACGACAGATCAGGTAGACCAAATACATTTGATCGACCCAGGCAGAACCAATACCAGCAATCTGACTATGATGACACCCACAACTTTGCATAGGACTGCCAAGGGCAAGGGAGGGATCCAGTCGAGCTCTATGTTGACCAGCAAGGCCCTTACGTCACTGCTAAGGTCCTGGGTACCAAGTCTCCATTTCTGGTAGACACTGGCGCAACACGTAGTGCGTTATCTAAACGACTGATTCCGGGGGCACCCTTGTCTGGCTCACTTATAACATCGACAGGTTTTGATGGAACGCCCTCCACTAACCCTTTGTCCGCCCCGATCCTCTTTGACGTAGAAAACAACACCACTGACACCACGTTTTTGCTTTCCTCCAATAGCCCTGACGCCATTATGGGACTTGACCTATTGAAACACTTCCGAGTGACGATTAGATGTTCTCAAGACGGAGTTCGAGTTTTTCTTTACGACAACCCTGTCCTGCTTAGACATTGCCCTCCCCGACGCATGTTTTCCATCACCGACACTGACACATCCCTACTTGACACTCTGCCTCCATATCTATGGGCCAAGACGGATTCGGACGTAGGGCGCATGTTGATCGACCCAGTGCACATTACTGTCCGACCAGACGCAACTCTCCCAAAGCTTCCACAATATCGGATATCGCCCGAGGGCGAGAAGGCATTGGTAAAAATTATTCAGTCGCTAGTCGACGCCGCAGTGGTGGAGGAAGTAGTTAGCAACGTTTGCAACAGCCCTATCTTGCCCATCATCAAGAAACAGGGAGAGGGAGATGAGAAAGCATACCGTTTTATCATTGACCTTCGAGAGATCAACAAAGTGGTGGTACCCCAGTACCCTGTGGTCTCGGACATCACCACCATCCTGACTTTGATTCCTTCTACTGCCACCACCTTCACTGTCATTGACCTCAAAAATGCATTCTTTTCCATCCCCATCCACCCAGACAGCCGATACCTCTTCGGCTTCACCCTAAAAAACCGCTCATATAGGTTCTGCCGAGCACCCCAGGGCTACACAGAAAGCCCTAGCATCTACAGCCAGGCCCTCAAGAGACAACTAGATCAAGTCCAGTTACCCGACGGAGTGGCGTTGGTGCAATATGTCGATGACATCCTCTTAGCGGCCGACACCACTCCATTAGCAGTCACAGCCACCATTCAACTCCTGCACTTCCTTGCGGAAAATGGCCACAAGGTCTCCAAGAAGAAGTTGCAATTCTGCCAACCCCAGGTCACTTACCTAGGCCACCTTTTGTCCAAAGAAGGAAGAAAACTCACTCCTGATCGAATCCAAACCATTCTAGATACTCCTGTCCCTAAGACCCAGAAGCAGGTTCGCTCCCTATTAGGCCTCACCTCCTTCTGCCGACAGTGGTTACCAAACTTTAGCCTCGTTGTGAAACCACTGCTTTCTCTGCTAGGTAAAGACGTCCCTTTCCCACTCCCTTGGACCCTTGAGTGTCAAACCTCCTTCACGGAACTACGAGATGCTCTTTGTTCAGCCCCCGTCCTAGGTACCCCTGATTACAAAAAGCCCTTCTCCCTTTACACTCACGAAAGGGAGGGGTGCGCTTTATCTGTCCTGACCCAGGCCATTGGCCCTAAGCAACGACCGTGCGCTTACTTCTCTGCCACTCTTGACCCTGTAGCCAGAGCCTTGCCTGCCTGCCTTCGAGCCGTAGCTGCTGCTGCGATCTCTATCCGACAGAGTGAGGGGATCGTACTCTCGAATTCCCTCACGGTACTGGTACCCCATGCAGTCGACACCCTCCTGAACCAAACCAAAACGCAACATCTGACGAGTGCACGACTGACTGGATACGAACTGACTTTGCTTGCACCCCATATCGCCCTGAAAAGATGCACCACACTGAACCCGGCAACTCTGTTACCCTTGCCAGAGAACGATCCCAACGTGCGCCCTGTACATGACTGCGTGACTCTTACGGACGAACAGACTAGAAGTAGGGTTGACCTTAGAGACACGGCTTTCCCTGACCCTGACGGAGAGCTGTGGGTGGACGGTTCTTGCATCAAACTCCCCGATGGCACCACTTCCGCTGCCTATGCAGTCACCACGGCCCGAACTGTAGTTGAGACAGCCCGTATCACGCAACGATCTGCCCAGGCGGCGGAACTGATTGCCCTGACCCGAGCCTGCATCCTGGCAACAGGAACTACGGCGAACATTTACACCGACAGCCAGTATGCCTTTGGGGTGGTTCACCACTTTGGGCTCCTTTGGAGGGAAAGGGGATTCTTGACCTCACACGGCACCCCCATTTTGCACGGGGATCTAGTCTCCGCCTTGATCGAGGCCGTCCTTCTCCCCAACAAGCTTGCAGTCGTCAAATGCCAGGCACACAAAAAGGTGACAGACATCATTGGGCAGGGAAATGCGCTAGCCGACATCACTGCCCGAACGACAGCTGAAAATAGGACGACAACACATATGTACGTGACCAGGTCACAAGCAGAAAAATGGACTGACGCTAGAGACACTATTAGGGACATTCAAACGGCTAGCACACAACAAGAGTTGACTGAATGGACACGGGTGGGATTAAAAGACGATGAAGGCGGCTGGCGGACAAGAGACACAAACAAATGGTTGCTACCTGATTCATACCTGATTCCCATACTGGCTATGGCACACTCCCCTGCCCACATAGGATCAGCCCCCATGATTGAACTTGTCTCCAGAGTTCGGCACAATGATAAAATCACAGATTCCGCCAAACGTCTGGTCCAACAATGCTTGATATGCCTGCAACACAACCCCGGGAAAGGAACTGTAGTGCCCCGGGGTGGATTTGGGGTCCCAAACCACCCATTTGAGGTCCTGCAAATGGACTACATCCAGCTAGACAGGTGCCAAGGCCTGAAATATGTACTTGTCGTGGTGTGCGCCTTTAGCAAATGGGTGGAAGCATACCCAACCCGTGACAACACTGCTATGGCCACTGCAAAAGTACTGTTAAAGGAGTTTTTCCCCCGTTACGGCCTTTGTCGTATTTTATGGAGCGATAACGGCCCCCACTTCATAGCCGAAGTCATCCAGTTCATCTTAAAGGGGTTGGGCATCAAGCAGAAATTCCACGCAGTCTTCCACCCCCAGTCTGCTGGACTAGTTGAGCGACACAATGCCACTCTAAAGCTTAAACTGGCCAAGATAGTGGCTACCACGGGTCTGAAATGGCCAGACGCCCTCCCATTGGCATTGCTATCAATGCGCTCCACCCCCACCAGACATCACTTAACACCCTATGAAGTTGTTTTCGGTCGACCCATGAGTATCTGGTCTGCACCGAAACCAACTTCCATTCATGACGTCCCGGACGTCCTAATGTCTGATTATCTGTATAAATTGACTGAAACTCTGTCTGTCATTCATCAGCAGGTGCAGCAGGCCATCCCCGATGCTTCCAGGGGTCCGGGTCACGCCATCCAACCCGGGGATTTCGTGCTGATCCGAAACTTTCAGCGGACGAAAAGTTTGGAACCCCGGTGGACGGGCCCCTGGCAAGTGTTAATCACCACCCGGACGGCTCTTCGTGTGGAGGGGAAAAGGCATTGGCTGCACGCGCACCACTGTAAGAAGGTCTCCCCGACCCTGGCCACGGCAGAAAACATCGGCGACCAAGAAGAGCTCCTGAACAAGGACCGACCGTCACTAACCTGCTATCCTGATACCGAAGCCCTTGAACTTTCCAAATTCTCTGATCCCACTGTGCCATCCAGAGAAGGGTATTTCCTGCGTCGAAAGGAGGGAGCTTCGGCTAAGTAGACCACAAACTAAGTTAAATCTCAAGACGGTGACCCAAAGCAATCAAGGGTTGCCTGGAGAGAAGCTAAACTAAGTCTGTGGTTCTGCCCACTACCGAGCACCTTGAAAATGAAGATGATGGAAGCGCCAGATAAGAAGATGATGGAAGCGCCAAATAAGAAGATGATGGGGACAACAGGAAATACCCACTACATAAACCCAAGAACAGACAGACTCCACAGCTCAAAGACAATTGCACTCTTCATCGCAATCCTTTTTTGCTTTCTCCTCATGACCACACTCTGGATCGTGGAAGAAAATGCACCTGCTCATGAGACATTCCTGACCACTGCTCAGCCTATCACCACGAAGGAACACTATCTGATTTCGCTCTCTCCCCAACTCAGAGAGAGACGAAAGGAGTTTTGGAATAACTCTTTCGTACAGCTCCTTCACCAACACAATCTCGCCACCAACTGTTGGATCTGTGGGTTGCTACCCCACGCCGCTGGACACTCGATACCATTCATCCCCTCACCCTTCTCGGTTCATGGCTCCTGCCTTGCTTGGCTGATCCTCCTGCAAGAAAGCTATAAGGACAATGCCACCTCCAGCAAACCCGTAACGCCTTTCTCCCACGGGGTCCGGCGAAACAAAACAAAGACACACTTCTGCCCACAGACCTCCAACGACTCCACCCACATGGACATCCCTGCTAAAGAACGAATTGAAATGCAGGTGTTCAACAATCCAACCAGACCCACCTTCTCCTACCTGCGGAAACGAACGGCTGCCACTCTGACTGTGGCCCTATCAGTCATCAACGTCACAGGCCACATGTGCATAGAAGGACATGGGACACAGCTGGTGGGCCGCAGCGCGTGCCGATTTACCCGAACTTTGGACACTACGGATCCACCTTCCTTTGTGTCGTCCCCAAACATGTATTTCGTCTGCGGCACAAAGGCCTACACCTGGCTCCCCAAAGGCTGGGGGGGCACTTGTTTCATCTCCTTCGTCCTTCCTCCGACTTATGTGGCCCCAGCGAATCATCATAGGCAAAAACGAGCCAAGGACATTGAGCAAGCCGACTCAACAGGAGCACAGTTCCTCGATGCTATGAAGGGACTTGTTCCTCTTTGGGGCCCGATGGCAAACAGCCGGGCCATCCGACATTTGACTCAGGCAGTTGAGACAACAATGAATATCACAGCTGGTATCTTTGCCAACAACACCGCCGAACTCCAAGCGGTCCGCTTGGTGGCCCTACAGAACCGCCTTGTCCTAGATGTGGTTCTTGCGGACCGTGGTGGAGCATGCCGCATTATTGGGTCCAGCTGCTGTACATACATACCGGACAACTCGCCCTCAGTGTACAAAGCCATCGAACATCTTCACAGACTCTCTTCGGAAGTTCACCAGGAACAGGAAGAATGGTCGCTTGGTGGTTGGTTCTGGAACACTGTTAAGAACTGGGGCTGGAGACTGTTCACCATTATCCTGATTCCTATAGTTGTAATATGCGGTCTATGCTTAGGAATCCAATGTCTCCCACCCCTGTGTTCATTATGTGCACAATGTATTTGCCCTAAGACTGTGGACTTTGGAAACGAACGCATGGGAGCATTATATGATGCCGAGGTTGGGAATTTGATGAAGATTGACATTGAGTAGGCAAGTTGGCTAGATATGTTGAAAAGGGAGGACTGTTAAAAGTTAGATTGAGAATGTCAACATTATCGGCACCATCTTGC
Organism: Lissotriton helveticus; assembly: GCF_964261635.1. Lineage (NCBI taxonomy): Eukaryota > Metazoa > Chordata > Amphibia > Caudata > Salamandridae > Lissotriton > Lissotriton helveticus. The sequence goes on along the minus strand of NC_136065.1, from coordinate 597,868,196 downwards.
TCTCCTTGGGCCCATTCGTGCACGTAAGCGGCAGCCATTTTGAGCACCATGGCCTCCTTGCCCCTCGCTGATAGCCAGCGCGTCTCTCTCTCTCTCTCTCAACCTCGCAAGCATTCCCCCGCACGCTGACAACCCCCCCCGCTCTCACATGCCCTGAGTCATAAACCCCTCTTCAGCGCGACTCTGCCTCAGAACCCCATCCTGTTCCCAGCGCGACACCTCCCTTCATTCCTTTCATGGTCCCAGGCCCTTTGATACAAACCCCCTTTCCTGTGTGCCCGTTTGTCTTCCTCTTTCCCAGGCCGACACCTAGCTCTGCCGATACTGTTTATTCCCCCTCCCCGTACAGTAGAAAGCTTCCCTCATCAAAGGACCCCTGAGTTGATCAAAGCCCCCACCCTAAGGGATCCGATCAAACCCCCACATTCCATGAATCGGCGGACTGTCCAGCTGCGCGATAATCATCACCTGTTGTGACCGGGGTGGGGACTTCAACTGTAAATGTGTGTGGGAACGGGCCTGTAGGGGAGATTCAGAGGATGTCCTTTCATACTTCAAAGCATTACAAGACGGTGCTACCTGCAATAAAATTCATTTAACTGTGTATAAGAGGCCAGGCCTCTGAGATGCGGTTAGAGCACCTCGTGACGATACTTGCTGTCCGAACTGACGTGTTCTCCTCCGGAGAGATTCTGAATAAAAACCCTTGTTTCCTGCCTTCCAGTCTCCAGCGCCCGCCTCTTCATTGATTAATATCTTGTGGGTTTAGGAGGCGACACCGCCGGGCAATACTTAAGGATCTTCTAAATCTGGTTGGTAGCCTGACCTTTAACACACCCATGCCCTTGGTACTACTGGTACCATATATTAAGGATTTATAAGGAGGTTAAAGTCTTTATCAATTGGGGTTATCAATTCACATGTTTTAGGGAGACAGAACTGACTGTGGGGAGCTGGCTCCATTGGCCTTTCAGAGTCATAACTATCAGCTTTAGAGCAAAACATGTTGGGTGGTGACCATACCAAAAGGGCACATCCTACATTTCCATAGATACCAACATTTTAAACAGTAAAGTTGGAGATTTTGAAAAAAAGTTGGCGGAGATATGTACCCCGTTGACTCCTATTGAGGCAGAGGCAATTTTAGGTGGGAGGTAGTTAAAATAAAGCAATTTTTTGCTTCAAAAACTTGGAGTGTCTCATGTGAATCAGGTCCATTGGCATGTAAGTATTTTTTATAGTAAATAACATAACCTAATTTGTGACTCAGCCTCTTCAAACCGTTATACAAGTTTGCTAATATAAATAGACCTCTTTAAAGAAATGGTAACTGAGGATACTCTTTTATGGCCAGCAATATTATAAAAACAACAATTACAATTGTTCATACAAATAATGAAAATTTAGATTTTCTGATACTTGGGGCAAATTTATGACATTGTGGCGCAGTGCAACTCAATTAGTCCCCTTGCTGCACTGCACTGCTTCAGTGGACGAGAGCAGGAATATGCTGTAATTAAGCCATAAGGCACATTCCTGACTTTCCCCCCTGCACTGGGCATAATGGGATACCTAGCGCCAAAGCAGGCACCCTTGCACAATGGTGCAAGAGTGCCTGCGTTGTATGCTGGATTGTTTTTGTGCAGGGGAAGCTTCCTGCACAAAAACAATCCTGAGAGGCTTTACCTCTTTCTATGTGTGCTGCAGAATGCAACTCACTCAGAAAGAGAAAGTAACATGGAGAAATAAAGATATTTATCCTAGTTATGCCTTTCCTTGGAAGGCGTATCATTTTGGTGCATTCCCAGGTTTACAAGGTCTTATATATTTGGGAATGCATCAAAATCCATGGGATTTGCGTGAGAACACCCAAGCAGCGCTCATGGATTGCCTCTCCAGTGCAGAGTAAAGCAACACAGCGGTTTGCACTGCATTGTGCTACTCCACATTTTTGGAGCCACTCAAAGTGGCTTTGCATGACTTCAAAAATCTCGCATAGAGGTTTGCGTCACACATGTACCACATTGTAGTGTGTACATGTGATGCAAACCTCTCAGAAATATGCCCCTTTGGGGCAAATGTATGACAATGTGGCACAGTAAGGCACCGCAAGTCAACTTGCTGCGATGCACTGCGTCACAGGGAAAGGGCAGGAATGCACTGTTATTAAGGCATACAGCACATTTTTTACTTTCTCCTCTTCAATGGTGCACAATGGGTTGCCTAGCACCAACACAGGCACTCCAACACCATCATGCAAGGGTGACTGCATTGCATGCAGGATTGTTTTTGTGTGGGAAGGGGCCCCTTCCTGCACAAAACAACCTGAAAGGCTTTTTCTTCTTTCTATGTGTGCTGCAAATATGATAATGCGTCAAAAACAATAGGAGTTGCAAGGGAACACCCACACAATGCCTATGTAATGCCTACCTAGCAGAGAGTAACGCAACGTAGCAATTTGTGTTGCATTGTATTACTCCAGATTTTTCAAGCCATGCAAAGTGGCTTTGCGTGACTTCATAAATCTGACTTAGAGGTTTGTGTCATGCATTTACAACATTGCGTAATGCAAACATTACACAAACCTCTCATAAATATTACCTCTGTAAGAATGTGCCCCTTCACTGTACATGAATGTTTGCTGTTACAGCCTTTAAGAAAAGGCAGCACTCTAAGACAGTGTCAACAGTGACAATAACTCAGTCTATCACAAAGCGGAAACATTGTTATTTTTCTTCTAATTTATTCTGCAAACAAGGGGCCTCATTTATGAGGCCATGCGTCAGTTTTGCGCCTCCGATGCGTCACTTTTTGTGACGCATCGGCGGCGTAAAACATGCCTCCTGTTGCGCACTATTTACAAAGTGACGCATCTAAGCAGATGCGTCACTTTGTAAACCCCTGCGCTACATTATACCTGCGTCAGGTATAATGTACGCAGAGGGGGCGTTCCCCGCAAAAAGCCTCGTAATAGTGACGCAGTGAAATCTATGAGATTTCACTGCATCACTTTTAGGACGCTGTAGCGTCAAAATCTTGCGCCTGCCTCACAGCAGGCGTAAGACTGATGCAAGCCATTTCACATGGGGCTTTCCCCATGTGAAAGGAAGCATTGCTGGAGTTGCGTCACTTTTGTGACACATTCCAGCAATGCGTGACTTTTGCGCTTACAGATACGTCAGAAATACTGACGTATCTGTAACTCCTTGCGACATGATGCGTCATACTGTAAATATGACGCATCAATCATGTCGCAAGGAGTGCGCACTGAGAAGTGACGCATCGCTGCTTTCCCGCAGCGATGAGTCATTTCTCATAAATGAGGCCCAAGATGGTTAGCTCTCCATCCTTGAACTCTGAGGTAATGCGGCGTGATGCACTTTTTGTCTGTAATGGCAACAAGTAAACACACTAAACTCTATTCGCAAGGTATTATTGGCCATAAATGTGAGGATATAGCTGAAAAGACCTCATTTGCGACTGCCAGATATACACAGAAAGATTCCTGGCAGATTTTAATGCATCTCCTCTTATGGATTTCTCCGTTACCAATGCCAAAAAACCACAGTCATAAAATCCACGCAAGAGATGGGAACTGGGCGTTACAAGGTGTGATTTGCCTTGTAAGTTTGTGAATGTCCACAATTCCCGGGAACTAGTTTGAAAGTTCCTTCAACTTTAGCCTGGAGTAACTTCTCTTCCAGCATAGGGTAAACATGTGTCTGCATGAAGAAAGGCTTTCCACCACACCATCACCAAATTTGATGATGGTGTGGTGGAAAACCTTTCTTCATGCAGAAAAATGTTTAAACTGCTGGGAAAAAAAATTAAAAATGTGCATTTGTACAGAGCACTCCGTTCCTCCTGTGTGGAAATTAAGCATGGGCGTAAAATCCGCTCCGCTCGCGGATTTTTCGGATCTTCGGCAAATTTGCAATCCGCGAACGCTCGCGAATTTGTCGAAAATCCGTGAATCCGCTCGCGGCGGACTTTTTGCTAGGTTGCGGCGCGCGGCGTGGTGCACGGCGTTCACTTTCCGTCATTTAGCGTTTGCCGAGTTGTTTTTCTTTGCGAGTGACGCGCCATTTTAGATCTTGCTGCGTGTTCCCGCGGGAGTTTAGCGCCCGCGAATACGTACTCGCGGCTTGCCACCTTGCACAGCACACCTCGCGAGAGTTCGCAATTGCGAACACGTAGTTGCGGCGGAAAGGAACAATCTCGCACTTGCGAAATAGAGATTTTGCAATTTCGCACAAGAAAATCACCAGCAAACAGGATAAACCTTCAGAAAATTATGATTTTTATCAGAATCACTCCTCAGGTTGACATTTGCATGGCCTTTTTTTTTGCAAGGAGTCCATTTTGGGGGGGGGGGGGGGGGGGGAAGGAAGTGCCCCACAGTCTCCAACTTCCTGTTCCTGTCCAGCAGGCTCCTCCCAGTGCTTTGTCCATCTCCTGGTCACTTTCATTTGGATCTGGAGCTGGAAGGATTACTTTTTGTGGGTGCTGCTGGATATTTGGATTTGAGGCCTTTTTGACTGTCTTTGGATCACTTTTGGATTAGAAATCAACTTTCACAAGTACGTTTGTTTGGGGCATTACAGTTGCTGCAAGTAAAATTTTGGAACTTTTTCAGAACATTAAATAAATTATATTGTGGGTAGCCACAGTATCCAGTAGGACCAGGGTTGGTTAGGGGTGCATGATACAAATGTTTTGTTGAATTTAAACACCATTGAGGCCATGGATGGGCTGGGATTGTGCTGATTTTTGTCCTTTTTTTGGGCCTGCTGGTGTGGCCCTTTGCCCAGGGGTGGTGAGTGTTGCATGGGCCTAGTCTTTCTGTGGGGTGTCTTCTTGAATTTAAACATAATTGAGGCCATGGATGGGCTGGGATTGTGCTGATTTTATTGTTTTTTGTCGTTTTTGGGGGGGTGCTGGTGTGGCCTTTTGCCCAGGGGTGGTGGTGCATGGACTGAGTGTGCCTGTGGTGTGGTCTCACTCTCTTTAATGTAAACATCATGGATGGCATTGGATTGTGGTGATTTCTGGCTGTTTTTCTGTTTTTTGGGGGTGTACTGTTGATGTGGACTGGCCATGTGGGTGGTGGTGGTGGCCATCTTGAGTGCTGGCTGGTACAGGCAACATGTGCTTGGGGTGTAAGGGAGGGGCCATTTTGAGGAGAGGCAGTGTCTGAGGCCTGCACTTATTTTGCCTACTTTTCCTCCATTATGCCCAGGGGTAGTGAGTGTTGCATGGGCCTAGTGTTTCTGAGGGGTGTCTTCTTGAATTTAAACACCATTGAGGCCATGGATGGGCTGGGATTGTGCTGATTTTATTGTTTTTTGTCGTTTTTTTGGGCCTGCTGGTGGGGCCCTTTGGCCAGGGGCGGTGAGTGTTGCATGGGCCTAGTCTTTCTGTGGGGTGTCTTCTTGAATTTAAACATAATTGAGGCCATGGATGGGCTGGGATTGTGCTGATTTTATTGTTTTTTGGCGTTTTTGGGGGGGTGCTGGTGTGGCCTTTTGCCCAGGGGTGGTGGTGCATGGACTGAGTGTGCCTGTGGTGTGGTCTCACTCTCTTTAATGTAAACATCATGGATGGCATTGGATTGTGGTGATTTCTGGCTGTTTTTCTGTTTTTTGGCGGTGTACTGTTGATGTGGACTGGCCATGTGGGTGGTGGTGGTGGCCATCTTGAGTGCTGGCTGGTACAGGCAACATGTGCTTGGGGTGTAAGGGAGGGGCCATTTTGAGGAGAGGCAGTGTCTGAGGCCTGCACTTATTTTGCCTACTTTTCATCCATTATGCCCAGGGGTAGTGAGTGTTGCATGGGCCTAGTGTTTCTGAGGGGTGTCTTCTTGAATTTAAACACCATTGAGGCCATGGATGGGCTGGGATTGTGCTGATTTTATTGTTTTTTGTCGTTCTTTTGGGCCTGCTGGTGGGGCCCTTTGGCCAGGGGTGGTGAGTGTTGCATGGGCCTAGTCTTTCTGTGGGGTGTCTTCTTGAATTTAAACATAATTGAGGCCATGGATGGGCTGGGATTGTGCTGATTTTATTGTTTTTTGTCGTTTTTGGGGGGGTGCTGGTGTGGCCTTTTGCCCAGGGGTGGTGGTGCATGGACTGAGTGTGCCTGTGGTGTGGTCTCACTCTCTTTAATGTAAACATCATGGATGGCATTGGATTGTGGTGATTTCTGGCTGTTTTTCTGTTTTTTGGGAGTGTACTGTTGATGTGGACTGGCCATGTGGGTGGTGGTGGTGGCCATCTTGAGTGCTGGCTGGTACAGGCAACATGTGCTTGGGGTGTAAGGGGCCATTTTGAGGAGAGGCAGTGTCTGAGGCCTGCACTTATTTTGCCTACTTTTCATCCATTATGCCCAGGGGTAGTGAGTGTGCATGGGCCTAGTGTTTCTGAGGGGTGTCTTCTTGAATTTAAACACCATTGAGGCCATGGATGGGCTGGGATTGTGCTGATTTTATTGTTTTTTGTCGTTTTGGGGGGGGCTGCTGGTGTGGCCTTTTGCCCAGGGGTGGTGGTGCATGGACTGAGTGTGCCTGTGGTGTGGTCTCACTCTCTTTAATGTAAACATCATGGATGGCATTGGATTGTGGTGATTTCTGGCTGTTTTTCTGTTTTTTGGGGGTGTACTGTTGATGTGGACTGGCCATGTGGGTGGTGGTGGTGGCCATCTTGAGTGCTGGCTGGTACAGGCAACATGTGCTTGGGGTGTAAGGGGCCATTTTGAGGAGAGGCAGTGTCTGAGGCCTGCACTTATTTTGCCTACTTTTCATCCATTATGCCCAGGGGTAGTGACTGAGTGTTGCATACTTGCATGTCCCACTCCCTAGTCTTTCTGTGGGGTGTCTTCAATGTAAACATCATGGATGGCATGGGATTGTGCTCATTTTTCTGTGCTTTGTCGATTTTTTGGGGTGTATAACTGAACTGATGTTCCTCTGTCTTCCATTGCTTTTAGGTGCACAAAAAGACTCAAGAGAACCACCAGTGCCAGGAAGAAGTCCTGCAGCGGTGTGTGTGTGCAGCATAACGTCACGCGACGTCACGTCTGGACACAGAACCCTCTGCAACTCGTGCAACTGCTGCCGTGCTGACCTGCTCTGAAGAAGATGGCCCCCAAAAAAGTAACCCGTAGCTCCTCTAGCAAGAAAGGTGCCAGTAAGGAGCAGAAGAAGCAAGTTACCAAGGACACTGGTGTGCTGCCCGCCCCTTTTTTTGGGAGTAAAAAAAAAGTATGCCTGCAGCAGCAGCAGCGGGATCTGCTGGGGACCAAGCTGGCAGCAGCACCCCCGCTCCATTGGGCTCAGTGCCACCACCACCACCACGCCAACTTAAGTCCAAGCCCTTGAGTGCTGCAGAGGCAGCCAGTATAGTTGTTCAATCACCATCGACCAGTGATGTTGGCTCATCGCAAGAAAGCAGCAGCAATGTCCCTCAATCAACACAGGTTCTTGTAGCTCATCTGACGAGTGTTGAACAACCACAGACGCAACAACAATCACATGTTGAAGTACAAGCCCAAGTACATGTGGAAGGAGAGGCAGCGCAAGGAGATGCGCAAGCAGAGGTGCATGGAGGGTCACAAGTGCCCACAATAGTTGTTCCTCCCGAAGTAGGGGCACATCAGGAAATCGACAATCAAGGCGAGGTATCATTTGAGGAAGCCACTCCTCCTGATGATCCTTCATTGTCTTCCACACCCCTAGCAAGGAAGAGATCAAGGGTGGTGTCTACATCTTCTTCAAGCACACCTCCTTCTGATGATACGGATCAAACTTGGGAACCAGCACCACAGCCGTCTGAGAGTGAGGCACACCATGATCCGACAAAGGTAGTTAAGCGTAAAAGGAAGCTCGTCCAAAGTCTCAGAGTTATGGAGTGTGATGAGTCTTAACAAGAAGTGGCGGATACTGCTGCTGATGAAGACTCTGCCAACGACGACCCAGTCATCATAAAGGTCACTGCAGCCCCAGCGGGCATGCAGCAAACAGACATTTTGACCCTAGCCCGAAGAGCTGCTGAGTGTGATGATGATGATGATGTTGTCGATGAGGAGGCAGTGGAAACACCACAATCATTGGAGTTAAGTAGTACACCAACTCGTCCCGCTTCCATATTTCTTTCTGGCAAGAAGAGACCTCCGTCAACCTCGACCTTAATTAGTGGCGGTGAAAGTGCAAAACGTACAAAAGTTGGGCAATCCAGATCCTCCACTTCATCTGGCATTAGCTTCATGACCACCACCACCAGTATCGCCGCCTCCTCCATGTCCCACAGACACTTCAAGTCCCCAGTTTGGGACTTCTTTACTGTTTGTCCAAAAAATCCAAAGTTTGCCATTTGTACCATTTGTAAGCAAGCAGTTAGTCGTGGTAAGCCAGGTACCAACTATGGTACCGGAGGCCAGAGAGGTCATCTTAGGAGACAACACACTGTCAAATGGTTTGCGCACCTAGATGCGATCAAGAAAGGCCAAATTCAAGGAAACGTTGATGTTTCATCTGATGATGACGAGCAGGAAGAAGACGTGTCAAACACTTCCCTTACACCCAGTACCATTGTCAGCAGCACACCCAATGTGAGGCACACTAAGAGTGTTGGAGCGAGTGAGACACCAACGCACAAAAGTTCACCAGCGAGCAAAATTGGGTCAACGAAGTCATTATCAGCCCGTAAATGCTTGGTCCAGGGCAACATTAGAACAAAGCTTACTTCAGACGTGCCATATGAACGCAACCACCCACTGACGCGTCTGTATAACACTAAGCTGGCTAAAATGCTAGCTGTGGACCTTCTACCTTTTTCTTTTGTAGAAGCGGTAGGTTTTCTTGAATTAGTGGCAACGCTCTGCCCTAAATGGAAGGTTCCGAGCCGGTTCTATTTTGCCAGAGTTGCGTTTCCAGCACTACATGAAGATGTGCTGGAGGCGATTGGGGCAGCTTTGCAGAAGAGTGCTGTTCACACAATACATCTGACAACAGACATGTGGACCAGTGGCGCAGGCGCTGATTACATGTGCATCACTGCACACTGGGTCGCTTTTTCAGGTGTTAAAGCAAAGCTAAACGCAGGTGTTGACCCGGACAAAGTTTTCAAAGCTGCTCGGAAACATGCAACACTAGCCATGTTTGGCTTGGAGAAAAGTCACACAGCAGAAAACCTTTTGGAAGAGTTTAACAAAAAGGTCTTGAAAATGCTATCCCCCCTAAAACGCAAGATTGGTTATGTTTCCACGGATAATGGCGCCAATGTAGTTAAGGCCATGTTGAAGGGTGACCATGTTAGAGTGCCGTGTTTGGCGCACTGTATCAACCTGGTAGTTCAAAAATTCTTGATTGATAAACAGAGTCCAGCGTTCGAGGTAATGGCCACCTGCCGCAAAATGTGCAACCATTTCAGCCATTCTTTTAAGGCCCGGAAGCATCTGCGGAGACTGCTATTTCAACGTGGAATGCCAGTGAAAGCACTCATCCAGGAGGTGGCAACACGTTGGAACTCAACCTTCTACATGCTTGAGCGTCTGTATGAGCAGTATACGGTACTCGATCACTATTTCTTCACAGAGGGTACATCTCAGAAGGAGGACCTGCGGATGAGTGCGGCGCAATGGGACATAGTTAAAAGCCTGACAGACATGCTTCGTCCTTTTGAGTTCTTCACGCGTGCAGTCAGCCAGGAGGACTGTAATTTGGGAAAAGCTATCCCATTGTTGTGCATGCTGGAGCACCAACTGATGGCGGTGTCTTCTGAGTTTGAAAAAGATGTACAAAAAAAGACCATTTTATTTTGTCTGAGAAATTATTAGAGCGCCTACGTGGTGATGAACGTCTTCAAAAGATCAAGTCAGATCAGCATTACATTTGTGCTACTATTCTGGATCCACGCTACAAAAAGGCGCTGGCAGGCGAAGCATTCTTTCCTTTTGCTGATGCAGATGTTCAAAAGTACAAACATTGGTTAGCCTGGTCAGCCAAGAGGTTTGAAAAAGAACGGCAGGTTATTGAAGGAGAAGCCAGTACATCAGCATCAGCATCAGCAGGCCATCCCCAGTCACAAGAATCCACTTCTGCACCTGTGGCTGGGGCACAAGTGACCTCTCAGCCGTTAAAGACACCGGCAACTGGATCATCTGCACCACACACAATGACAACACTAACAGTGGCTGCGGAGGAGGATTGGCTAAGTTTGATGGGGTATGGTTCTCGAAAAAATGTCACAGGCACAGCAAAAAGTAAGCAAAGTGGAGGAACAGTTGATGACCTTGAGTCGATGGTGCAGGACTATCTGAATGACTCAACAGAGGTCTTTCTTAATGATGAGCCATTGCAGTATTGGCATGGCAAAAAACAATTGTGGCCACAGCTCTTCAACCTGGCTATAAACTATTTGTCTTGCCCACTCGCAAGTGTGTCTTCTGAACGTGTTTTCAGTGCTGCTGGTGGCATTGTAACTCCCAAACGGAGCCGCCTCTCGCCCAAAAATGTGGAGCGGCTGACAATGATCAAGATGAATCAGCACCTCATACCACCAGATTACAAAGTACAAGAAAGCACGCCGCATGAAGACGAGGAGGACGGCAACGTAGATGAGGGGATTTTTTCTCTGTTCGGTGGCACTGACCTCATCCAGCCTGAATTCGCAGAGTATGATGATGAAATCTTGTTCTTATTCCCTGACACCGAGCCCTGAAAATGAGACAATCAATCAAGAACTTTCTTTTTCGTCCTTATTCACTTTTATTCCTGTGTGCTTTGTGTCTCTCTTTCTTTGTTTTGCACAGTTAATTTAATTCAAACTTTAATCACCTAATCCCAAAAACAAGACCATCATCAGAACTGTCTTCACTTGTTTGCTTATTGATTTGAAGGTGCCGCAGTCTACATTCCTCAGGTTCACAAGTTCTGAAGAACATGCTCCTCTATCCTCCTCCTCCAGACTGCGATTTCCCTCAAAGCAGAGTGCTGGATTACGCCCAATGAAGAAAGACTCAGCACTTGTGGGGGTGTTGTACTTCTTTGCGGGTGAGTTGACGGATTTGGGCCCATTGCTGTGAAGCTCTAATAATGGACAAAAGTGTTTTGGACCAAATATGAGGTGGAAATTTCTTGCCGTTTTTGCTGACTTGCTTGCCTTTGAGGTGCTCTTTGGCGGGGTTCCGGGTGTTTGTGGGTAATTTTTGGTGTCTGGGAGCACTGCTGCGACAGTCTAATCTTGATTGCATTTGCTTTTCAGGAAATCCGTGGTGGAAAACAGGAGTTATGATGATTGATGATGATGAGTGACCTAGCTGCACAGCGCCGCGTTTGGACCGAAGGCCGAGAGATATTGTAAGTATGAGATTTAGCTTTTTCGCTGTTTGGGGGTGTTGTCGGGTGTTTTTTTCCGGGTGGGTTGGCGGGTCTTGCCTGGGGCATTCCTGGGAAGGTCCAATACCGGATAGAAGTGTTTTGGACAAAATCCTGAAGGAAACACCAGTTTTGGCACTTTTTGTAAGTTAGGGTTCGTTAGGGTTAGCCCTACCAGCACGATTGCATGTGTTTCGGGGGGTTCTATTGCAACGCAGTTCTGGTGTTGTAGAGCACTGTTGGAGCGATGCTGGCTATGGATACTTTTGCTTGCTTGCAAGTGGTTGGAATACAATCCACGGTCTGTATTTGGGCCTACTGTTACTTTCAAAGTACGTTTTGTAACCATTTTTCTGCTAGGCATCGTTTTTGGAGATCTGATTGGGGTTCTTCTACATTTTTGCGACTGGCTTTAGTAAGGGTATTGGTGGGAGCATTGCTGGGAAGGTCAAATTTTGTTCTAAAACACAGTTTATACTACACCTTAATTGAGGGGAAAGATCCGCTATAATATTTTGGCCATACTTATTTATCTTTAAAAAGGTGAGTCCGACAGAGCACGCAATTTCAAAAATATTGTACTGTCTATTAGGGAAATCAAAGTGTCACATTTTGAACCACACAGCGTACATACCTTTTATTTATTTATCAGTGGTATTGTAATAGCACTTCCTGTTTTCCGTTCAATAATTACAGGCCGGGTTTCAGTCAACATCCGCCAGGCAGGCAGTGGACAGGGTGTCTTCTGTCAGTGGTCACCAACATTGATGGACGAAGCGTCAGCTGGAATGGAGGAGTGCCGCCAATAAGAGGAATTGTTTGTTGCATGCAACTTACTTACCAAATTCAAGGACAACACCAAAAACATACGCAATACAGATACAGTATCCATTGTATTATTCTATGAGTGTGACTGCATGTGCTTAGCTTTACTTTTTAACCAAAGATTGTCTTTATCTTCAATTATTGTTTGTCCATGCTCTGCTTTTTTTTTCTTCTCTCAACAAAACCTACCCAAAAAGAAACCCCCATTCCCATCCATTTTACAAACCCTAACCCTCTTCCCCCGGGCTGTGTTGTTTTGCTTGATGTCGGACTAAAATGACATCAATAATTCCACACACTTGCTGGGGAGGATAAGGTCATAGCAACAGGCTGGTGAAGGAATATGAGGGTATCTTCTAGACTTACTCAGCTTCAGTACTATATCTTCTAGTAGTAGTAGCCAATGTCAAATAAATTCAACGCAAGTACTAGTTATACTTGCAAGCAAATACTTTACCATTTGTTAGGCTACATTATGGCACTGTTCTGTCTGTCACCTGCTATATTCTCGATCGTACCGTAACCGTTGTAATGCTACAGTAAGGACAAACAAGGTTTCGTTTTCTTTTTTTCCATAGGCATGCAACTGCCACTGTGTCACACCACTAGTACCACCGCAATGAGGAAATGTCACCCGCCCAGGATTGACAACGTTAATCCCCATTTCACGTGGAGCCAGCCCTGGGCCTAGCCCTAATTTCTAACACAAATTACAGGTAAGATAAGCGTTTGGTGGGAGGTAGTATAATGGAGTATTATTTCGGAGTAGACAAGAGATTGACGGTTGTTCTACTAAAGTCCTACGACTGTTCAGGAAAACAAAGTTACTGTTACACCCCCGCCCCCCACCCACCAGACTGAAAAGCAGTAAAAAACAGGTATGGTCAGATAAAGTTTAAAAATATATTTATGTAGCCCTAACAAAATAATCTCCCTCACCCACCCTAACCCCAACGATTGTCTTTGAAACGTCCCAAAACGATCCCAACTCCCAAATCCCACCCCCCAAAAGTCTATAAAAAAAGGGCAAGGGACACTCCACTACTGGAGGGTGCTGGTGCTGGTGCATTTTGCCGCATGGGCATCATACTCCTTGCGGAGGGTGGCAAGCTCGGAGCGGAGGCCCTTAACCAAGTTCTTATACTTCAGGACCTCCTGCTCCAGGTTGGACATTCGGACTCGTAGGCGGCGTTGGCGTTCCTTGCAGCTCCTGTGGGGGGCAGCTGGTATTTCTGTTGCTTGACTGTGGCGGTTGTCTTTCTTAGCCCGGCTCGGTCCCGCTGGCTTAGTCACGGAGGAGGATGCAGTGGTCACAGTCGAGGATGTTGTTGTTGCCCCGCTCGACTGCGTGTCCTCCTCCTCCTCCAGGGCCACCAGCTGCCGATATTCGGCGACAGTGGCCTCCAGCCTCCGTTGCCGGGCCAGTCTAGCCTGCTCCCTCCGTGTTGTTGATTTGGAAGGAGCAACTATATGAAGAAAGAAAGACATAGTCTGTAACCAATGCTCCTTAGCATTAATAACACAAAGTGATTGAGCCGAAAGTTGGGTCACAGTACAAGTAGCAAATTGAAAGCACAGTACATAACTAGTGAGGACAGTATCTATGTAACCTCCCACTTCTGCATCCTTGCTCTAACATTAGTGGTAGTTTAATGAACAAATTCTACGACCACTATGGACTTCCATTACAGTCGACTATGACAGTACACCAGTCTTATTCTTCTTCTTCTCTCTTGTTTAGGGAAATTGGTATGTTATCTTATGCAAGCCGGCAGAATGACATGGACAGCACAGTGAACTTGCACCCGAGAAAAAAAGTTGCACACCATGATGAGTGAGACAGACTTGCGTTACTGTACCGGTCCAGTACATGCAGGTGGTTAAGCTATTACTTTTCTATTACGGGTGGCACTGAGAATACTCTGTTACAAGGGCTACTGCTTAATTAATTTACCTTTCACCCTACAGTGCAAATGAGTACTAGAAAAGGAAAATGAAGAAGCTAACTAATTTGATTATCTATCACTTCACATGGGACGTATTTGATGACATATGGGATGACTTTAGGTGCTTTGCTTAATATTGAGTGAACAGTGATACACCCACACATGAATGACGTACTACAAGTAAACTAAAGTTATTAAGAGAGGTACGGAGTGTCCACCGTAATAACCAGATATATGCTGTGATTGCAGACGCAATACAAAGTACTGCTACTATTCATGGTAGTATTGGACACATTTACAATTTCTTTTCCTTGCCTTCCCTGCACTGGAACGGACGTGCGGGTGCGGTGGTACATGCTCTTCAAGGTAACACTTACTTCATCTGGCGACCATCTACTCTCTCTAGATACACATGTGCTATCTAAGAGTCAGAGAATACCATGCTCCAGGCATCCATTCAGTCAAAGTATACGCACACATACAGTTTCTGTTTCACCCACCCAGGCTGCTGTCCTTCCACCCATCCTTGCTTCATCATTGACCCAGCCATGCACCATACCATATTCTTTCCTTCCCAGCCACCTCGGGGGCCAAGCAAACACATATCGTTCTTCTTTGCCAGCCATCATACAAGTTCGCGTCCCACTTACTTACACCCTTCTTTCGCTTTTCGTTCATCCCATCCATCACGTTCGTCTAAGAACTTATTGGGATTCTTCTCACCAAAAACTTCATAGCTAAGTCGAAGTACATTTCGAGGAGGCTACTACCTGGTTGATTTGTAATACACCCGTGCAGAAAGCACACTATGCAGTCTTCAATCTCAATAAGTAAGGAATATATAGCTTACCTGTTTCCGCCACCACCGTTTCAACCCCCACAGGACCGTCCGCCGGCTCTTGCACCGCCTCCTCCCCAGAGTCCGCCGAGTCCTCGCCCAACACAGCCACCTCCGCGCTGGCCCCGTCACCAGATGTTACACCTACAAAGTACATTTAAGAATGTTAGAATACACCACTCCCTACTATATAATATTTGGTCTAGGAGAAATGTTAAAAAAACTGAATACAATGTAATAATTTGTGACTGTCTACTCCAAAGTAAAAATTTCCCATTTTCCAGGGAAGGCTGTTGTCTTGCTGCACTTTTATGCACAACTGATGAATGCTTGCTTTTGATTTTTAACATGCAACACTTTTTCTCCTAACAGACAGAAGCTTGACTCCTAAGAACACGACCAGGATCAAGTTCAAACCAGGTGAGAGCTCGGCTCGACCACAAGAAATGTGTCCAATTAATCGTCAGCACTAACCACTTTTCCGTTTTCAGTTAAATAGTTTTATGACAAAGTAGATTTTAATAAATGTGTTTAGTTTTAATAAAGCTTTTAAACTTAAATAGACTCTGTGGTTTTTGTTCCTCCAGACTAGAGTGGATGAGCTAAAGGTTTTGGAATTTTTGCAAGCATGAGTGCCTCTGACACTTCTTGACTGTGCTGTGACTCCGTACTCTCTTGTCCTGCGTACGATAATCTAGAGATCATTGGGGATCAATAATCGGTGACTTCGGGAGCTGAATGACTCTGCCACACTATCTAGTCAGTAAGGAGACAGTGCATAGAGCTATTGCTGAATAGAATGGGAGTCCAATGGAATTGCCAAATGTCCAATCTTAGTTAGCTACACAGACAGACTAATAAGAATAGTCTAGTAATACCACAGGGAGTCATATTCGAGGCAGGATAAGAATTTATATCCAGTCTACAAGAAGATCAAAGACGATTTAGAAAAAATCGAATGAGGAACGCTAGGAAAAAATAGGTACTCTTTATTAAAATGTAAACTTACTGGGGCCAGCAAAGGAGCCCTCGCCTGCCCGATCCTGGCCTGCATCCTCAGCACCCTCCTCCTGTGTCCTCTTGCCCTTGGGGGGAGCTGATGTACAACATGAAAGAAAGAAAAACCAGAAAACATGGATGAGATTTTTCAACCAAATCAAACATTTCAAAAGAACAATAACAAAATATTTTGGAGAAATAGCAAATAGATAGACAACTATTCCACGGGATCTATCTCATGTGGTATACTACGTTATTCGTATTGCCTGATTTGCGGAACGTTGACTTAGAAAGTTCCTATGTAACTCAATAAACAGACTACTAAAGAGGTTTGCCTAGGCCTGGCACTGCAGGCAGCAGTCCGCAGCACGTGAAGTGACATGACAGACAAAGTCCATCCTGCTTGCAGATCAGTGAATACTCAAACTATCAATCCACCCACCACCGCCACTATTTCTTCTTATAGCCATGTGTCTAAAGGAAGGACTGGACTTCAGTCTGTTGGGGCTGATTTAGAAGTCCCTTGCGGCTCATTTTCCTCCATTGTTGCGTGCCTTTTGTGATGCAGCGGCAGAACAAAAGACTCGCCATGGTGTTGGTGCGGCGTATATATTAAAAAAAAAACACATATGGACATATGGGCGATGCATCACGTTGTAAAGCCCTGCGCCATCAGGGGGCGTTCCGGCGCAAGGGAGGGCGTACCTGCGCAGGAACGAATCCTAAAAGTGGCTGAGGGAAATCTACAAGATGTCAATCAGTCACTTTTAGGACAATGATGCATGACTCAAACCCTGCGCGCTTGAAGCCGACGTACGGCTTGATGCAGCATTGGGGAGATAGGGTACCCCAGAGCATTGCTGGAGCTGCGCCATCGTTGGCACGCAACTCCAGCAATGCGCTGCCTTTACGGCACAGATGCGTAAGGCTTCTGTGACGTTTTGGGCCAATGGGTGGTGGTGGCATGGCACACAATTACTGCCGCATCCCTGCTACTTTGCAGGGATGCGCCGGTAATTGAAAATATGACCCTTAGTGTCTAGCATTACGCAGTTCTTATCTTTACACTACACTCATACATAATTTCTCAGGCCAATGAAATGCTTCTGAACACAACATACAAAACAAAGAAGCATAGTAGCAAGCAAGGCTACTGAGAAGGAGAGCAGTGCACCTGAAATGCATAGAAGATTTTGAAATATAATTTACCTCAATGTAATCGGCAGCATTATTGCTCTTGGTAAAGAACAAAGATTTGCAAATAACAGAGCCGGATAAAACAGAGTAGTAAATGAATAGCTACTACTACTCACCAAGCCCGGGGACCTCTACGCCGAGCGCGTCCAGCAAGTCCCGCTCCCGGTCCATGACATCGGTCCAGCGGTGGGTGGCCTGGTTATATGTGCGCCGGACCCCAGAGAGCTTATACATGGCCCGGCACACCTTCTCCCACCGCTGGCGGCGCTCCCGGATGCCATAGCCAGTCGCGATCTTGCCGCCTCCCAGGATCGTCTTGGGGAGGCGGCGCTGGACGTGGAAGATGAGTGCCGCCACTTCCTCCGCGCTGAAGATCTCCCGCGGGACCACTTGCTCCCCCCTCAAACGCCCGCACGGGAGCCGGGCACGGGGTGCGGGACCCTTCCCCTTCTCAGGGTGCTTCCCGGCTCCCTTTACCATGGTCTGGGCAGAAATACAGTTAAATGATAAACAAGAAATAGAATAGTGAAGAAGAAAAGAAAAGAGTTTAAAAAAGTAGTTTAAAAGTAAATAAAAGCAGCAGAAAACACAAAAATATAGAGCTAGAAAAATAGAGGAATAGATAATAAGTAAAATTAGATCAAATAAACTTCAAACAAGCAAAGGATGGCAGAGATTGAGAGAGGATAGAGAAGCATGCCCAGAACCATAGCAATGAATGAGAAACAAGATGGCCGCGCCCGTTCACGACCGCGTGGGTATGTTCGCGCGAGATTTTCCTTGCGAGCACGCGCGAAATTGTACTAGCGAGCAGCACACTTTGCGAGATTACACATAGCGGCCGGAAACAGAATTACGTCACGCAAACAAGATGGCCGCGCCCGTGTACGACCGATAGGGTAACTTGGCAAACGTATAGCTAGAAGCGCCTCGCGAACACGCGCAAGATCACGCGAACATACACGTCGCACAAAAAACAATATTGTATTCGCACGTATTCGCGGCTTCCGAAATCGATCTCGCACGGATTCGAGCCCCAAAAAACGCGCGAAATTGCAGAAAAAACGATTTTAGCTAAACTGAAAGCAATGAGCAGGTGCAAAAGTTCAAACTTAACATTAGTAACATTCAAGGTAGTGCTTCCTGAGGGGCCCCTCCAGAGTTTGCAACTATTCTATGACCCTGCTATGACCCAAACAGCAGGCTCATAGAATAGATACAAGTAGACCATAAAGGTCCTGTGAAAAAAAATTTCACTGCAACAAAAAGCAAATTACAGATAAGGAAGGAAGCAGGTGCCAGCCAGACTGGAAGTTTCAAAATTACTGACACATTAATGACCCACAAATTAATTGATGGCAGTTGAAGAAGGGCAGGTGTGCTTGCTTTTTTCAACCACCATAATCTACAGTGATAAATAAACCTAATGGGTGGCAGTGAGGATGTACCAGAGGGTGGCATGGGTGTCCCAGAGGGTGGCAGTGGTGAAACAGAGGGTGCTGTGAACCTGTGATGATAAACCAGACGTAGAAACAACATAGTCGCGGCCGTTGCGAGCCGAAAAGTAAGTTCGCAATTGCGAACTTGTCCCAAAATCGGCGCGAACGCGCGCCAACAGAAAAAACGGGAAAATCCGCAAATCCGCTAGAGTTCGCGTATCTTCGCGGATTGCGAATCCGTAAATCCGCAATTTCGCGTACGCGAGATCCGCTAGATCCGCCCATGCTTAGTGGAAATCTATGCTATGTAGATTTCCACACTATCCCAGAAGTGCCCCTGGAAGCTTTGCCTAGCACAGCTTTTTATGTGCTACTTCAGGGAATGTTTGTGAATAGAGCAACATTTAGTAGTGCGTTCAAGAGGAGATGAAAATCTCAACTCATAATTTCACATTTGTTTTGTTTGGCTACTCAGTGTTTGGGGCTGTTCCTGACCTGGCTGGGCGCTTCTGTTCCTGCTCCTAGAACTTCGTTGGATTTTGATCCCTTGCTCCCCGGTCGCGGCACCCGCTCCTCGGCTGCTGCTGGATCCCGGACCCGCCCACACCGCCTACACCGCTGCTGGACTGCGAGGCGATTTTCCACACCTGCAGCCTCTTCCCGCAGCGGCAACGCCCCCCCCGCCTGGCTCCAGAATAAACTTTCGCAGCACCCACTGCGCGGGTGCTACTCAGTGTTTGGGGCTGTTCCTGACCTGGCTGGGCGCTTCTGTTCCTGCTCCTGGAACTTCGTTGGATTTTGATCCCTTGCTCCCCGGTCGCGGCACCCGCTCCTCGGCTGCTGCTGGAACTCGGACCCGCCCACACCGCCTACACCGCTGCGGGACTGCGAGGCAATTTTCCACACCTGCAGCCTCTTCCCGCAGCGGCAACGCCCCCCCCGCCTGGCTCCAGAATAAACTTTCGCAGCACCCGCTGCGCGGGTGCTACTCAGTGTTTAGGGCTGTTCCTGACCTGACTGGGCGCTTCTGTTCCTGCTCCTGGAACTTCGTTGGATTTTGATCCCTTGCTCCCCGGTCGCGGCACCCGCTCCTCGGCTGCTGCTGGACCCCGGACCCGCCCACACCGCCTATACCGCTGCGGAACTGCGAGGCGATTTTCCACACCTGCAGCCTCTTCCCGCAGCGGCAACGTCCCCCCGCCTGGCTCCAGAACAAACTTTCGCAGCACCCGCTGCGCGGGTGCTACTCAGTGTTTGGGGCTGTTCCTGACCTGGCTGGGCGCTTCTGTTCCTGCTCCTGGAACTTCGTTGGATTTTGATCCCTTGCTCCCCGGTCGCGGCACCCGCTCCTCGGCTGCTGCTGGAACTCGGACCCGCCCACACCGCCTACACCGCTGCGGGACTGCGAGGCAATTTTCCACACCTGCAGCCTCTTCCCGCAGCGGCAACGCCCCCCCCGCCTGGCTCCAGAATAAACTTTCGCAGCACCCGCTGCGCGGGTGCTACTCAGTGTTTGGGGCTGTTCCTGACCTGACTGGGCGCTTCTGTTCCTGCTCCTGGAACTTCGTTGGATTTTGATCCCTTGCTCCCCGGTCGCGGCACCCGCTCCTCGGCTGCTGCTGGACCCCGGACCTGCCCACACCGCCTATACCGCTGCGGAACTGCGAGGCGATTTTCCCCACCTGCAGCCTCTTCCCGCAGCGGCAACGCCCCCCCCCGCCTGGCTCCAGAATAAACTTTCGCAGCACCCGCTGCGCGGGTGCTACTCAGTGTTTGGAGCTGTTCCTGACCTGACTGGGCGCTTCTGTTCCTGCTCCTGGAACTTCGTTGGATTTTGATCCCTTGCTCCCCGGTCGCGGCCCCCGCTCCTCGGCTGCTGCTGGACCCCGGACCTGCCCACACCGCCTATACCGCTGCGGAACTGCGAGGCGATTTTCCACACCTGCAGCCTCTTCCCGCAGTGGCAACGCCCCCCCCCCCGCCTGGGAGGATAAATTCAGTCTATCCGCCTCGCGCAGCGGGACGCGCGCGGGACGGAGCTCGGGCGAAGACCGGGCAAAGAGCGGGCCGTTTGAGGCCGTTCGAGGTCCGAAGAGACCGGACTGGACCTCACCCCTTTCATTTTTCTTGGCCCGTTGTTAGTACATCTTGTTATTCCCACTATAATTGCCTAAAACGTCCCTACAGGAATCATGTGTACACGGGCTAGCCGTAGCAAAGCCGCTAAGGGTGGGAAGATGTTAAATGGGACTTTAGATGACTTCATTACTAGAACAAACACCGCTATATATAATGAGATCACCAAAATACAAAAACGAGTTTCCCTGGATCTAGATGCAGCCAGAAGACTGTCTCAAAACATTGCCATGTCGAAAAAATCCTCTTTAGGTCACATAGCAACTGCAAAAAGTCCAGAGCATCTATCGATCCCACGCCTCATTACAACGCAGGTCGAGGTCTACCATACCCCACCCCTACCGCTTGGGACAACTGTGCCCCTAGGCCTCACTCAACTACAACATAGCCAAATCTCCTCTTCGTTTGTTACTGACTCGGATTTGGGTTCCCCCACTGAAGATGTCCCTATTGAAATTACGCCACTCACTATTGAGGAGTATGATAACCCCCAGGGCTCTTATTCTAAGGGTTCAGTATATAAAAGGAAACGCACTATAAGATCCGCCTACTCACGGAAGAAGGCCAAAGTTGCTAGGGCGCATTGTCCTACTAATAGTAAATTATCCATACAAAGAGAAGTAGAAAGAACTGTAGCCCCAGTGCAGGAGCTCCCTAGTGTTGATGAGAACTGCCCAAATCTGGACCCCAATAATATAGTCACCATACAGGAGGATAATGGGGTGCAAACATGCGAGATAGAGGGAAGGGATGAGGAATTTCTAAAAATAGTGTGGGCAACCCTAAAAAAGCTCTTAACTCCCTTGGATCTAAGACTCTCACGCATTGAAAATCACCTGCTAGAGGTGGAAAAAAGTATTCTAACCCTAGCAAGTCTTAGCCTCCAAGACAATAAAAGGATTGCCCCCCCAGAAGCGGATGCAATCACATTAATTTCTACCACTATTCCACCAGTACTGCCCCTTAGTAGGCCAATACCTAAACCACGCACGAAGGGCAATGAGCATATAGCCCCTCATCCCCCCTTAAAACCACCCATGCACCCCTTACAACAACCAACCAAACTACACAAAGAAGGTGCTGCCCCAAGGGTGAACGGTACCAAGCCCCATCGAACCACCTCACAGGGCCTACAAAACACCGAAAACTTTCGTGGGGGATATATAGATCTTCCCCCAGATGCAAGGCCATATGTGGTGGTATTAGCGGGTGTCCCTGAATAGGGGAGTCATAACCAAGAAAACTATAAGTCCTTGAAAAATAAGGTTATTCATTGGTTGAATACGAACAGGCAGATCCCTAGTTACCTGAGAAGTAAAGTATTAATGGTGCGCAGAGTTCCCTGGATAGGACCCTCACGCAAATCTATTCCAGGTGACTGCATTGTAGTTTCATTTGAGGATCCACAGACTGCCCAACACATATGTTCATGGCACACGGGGGGAGAATTCACCAATTGTAGCCAGACCACTAACATTCTTTTATCCCCCTCGCCCTATTCCAAATCATGGGGGGATTGGTCATTGCCTCGCTACCCGGCCCGAGGAGGGGTGAGAGAGGGTTGGCAAGGCCCAAATAAACGGTGGCATGGAGCACCAACTGATAATAGGTTTGGTTGTCTAGAAGAGGTAGACTGACTCTCTCTGCCTCTGGGTTTACCATCTGATGTTAAGGATAAATTGCCCCCATCGTCAATTGTTCCTTTTACCCCTGAGAGCAACTCGAGTGGGAGCAGTCCTAGCAAGGGATTAGCAAAGAACCTCGATAGGTCACTGTCTAGTGCTACAGATTTTCCCTTTCTTACAACTCATCCCTTAGACCAACTACTATTGGATGTTGGAGTTGATCTGGGGATGCCGAGCAATTTTACCCATAAGGAAGCCCAGGCTCTGGCCATTCTGCCCAAGATCACTTTATCATCACTGTCACTCGTTCCTGTAACTAGTCACAGATTTGACTCAGTTATTGATCCCGAACTCCCGGAAGACAAAATCGTAAGGGTGGAGTGTTTTAGTTCTATAGCGGGAAAAGACATTGTGGATTTATCGTTGGTGCCCGCGGCAAGGAGCCCCGGCCTTGATTCGGATCCCCTTGTGCCTGTTCCTGTACTAGGACCGAGGGTTGCTGGGAGCACTGTGCTAAGGATCCTGAGCTGGAATGTAGCAGGTCTTGCTCGTAACTTTAATATCCCCGATTGGAATACCCTTGTTGAATCCTTCGGGATCTGTATTTTGCAGGAAACTTGGTGCTTAGAACCCTGACACAAGGTGGGCTATACTACCTATTTTGTCCCTGCATCACAACCACCTGGCAGCAAAGGCCGCCCATCGGGTGGCCTTTTAATTTGGGTTAGCATTTCACTGGGCCTAGCCATTAGGCATATGCCCACAAAATCTTCTGACCTACAGAGACTATCAGTTAAAGGCCTGGGGGGGGGGGGGGGGGAATTAGAAGTATTTAACATCTATCTAAGGGGGGCAAGGGGCGGTGTCTCTATGTTGCCACTCACAGGTATAGAGGAAGAACTTGGAACCTGCAATGCCGATTCCCTTGTTCTATTAGCTGGGGACTTTAACTGTTCCTTCGAACCACTTGCCAGTGAGGACATTTTGGACATTTGGGACGAAGACACTAGGAGAGGCATTCCTCTGCTCACGCTTAAACCCATCAAAATAATGGACCCAGGGTGCTATAGATCTTAATGCCCTCTGCATGGAATTTGGCTTAAGGGCAACCAACGGTAGATCCAAGTCTGATTCCAATGGCGCACATACATATAATAGGGTTGGTCATACCTCCAGGATTGACTATATACTTCTGAATCACAGGCTCTGGGCACACTTGCTTGACATGGAAGTCTTACCAACCACTGACAGCGACCATAATCAACTAGCTTTGAGTCTGTCCCCCCTTTGGACGGGCATGACCCCAAATCCACCTCCCCACTTTTGGAAATCAACGCATGAAGTCTGCCCTTCGAATTGTGGAAGGCGGCTCAAATGGAAAAAAATTGCTATGGACGAAGGGAAGATGACTCTAGCAAAATCTATAATGACTAACGCGAAAGCGCGGCTTGACTCCCCGAGTCCTAGTAGACCGGATATCCCCTGTCTTTTCGCAGAGACAACTAAAGCTCTAGGAGAATTGTTCATTATCAATCCAGCAGGTGGGAGGCTCAAGAAAAAAAGTGCTCCTAAGGGTGGAGCAAGTTGGTTCTCCCCTGCCTGTCGCTCTGCAAAATGTGAACTCATTAGAGCAGTGAAATCCAAGGACACCAACCATATTAAACTCGCTAGAAAAAGCTACCGAAAGGCACTAGCCACGGCTAGGCTCGAGCATGAAACCCAATTCTGGACTGATTTAATGGCGGCTAGTTCCAGGAAAGATTCGAAGGGCTTTTGGGAACTGTTGAGAGTGAAGAACAAACTCGAAGACTCCCTACTGACATGTAATGTAACTGGGGAGGCGTGGTTTGCTCACTTTTCCCAGCTTTACTCCTTAACTGAGGGTTCCCCAGCTAGCTCATTGGTTCACCCGCTCACTGAACACTTGTACATTGAAAGCCTAGATTACAATGAGGCCAATCTCTTTTATACCAAAGAAGTAGAGGGAGCGATTAAGTGCCTGGTCCCGAACAAGGCCGCGGGTCCTGACGGCATTCCAGGTGACCTACTTAGGGTTAATATAGAAGAATGGAGTAGTCTTATTGCCTCACTTTTGAATGCTGCCTTGATGGGTGGGCGCCTACCGGACTCATGGAAGGGAGCGGAGGTCGTCCCAATTTTCAAAAAAGGGAGCCGGGACGACCCTGCAAACTATCGCCCAATCAGCCTGCTAGACTCCACACAGAAGGTAGCGGGAAAGGTAGTCCTAGGGAGGGTTCTACAGTGGATTGAGGAAGAACATATACTCTCGGACTATCAGGCTGGGCTCAGATCGGGTACTGGAACCATTGAACAGACATTCCGGTTATTAATGATCTACTGGAAAGTGGTTGTACTGGGTAAGGGCAGTCTGTACCTTGCTTTTATAGACTTGCGGACTGCTTTTGACCTAGTCCCACGGGAACAACTGTGGCGCGTCTTGGACGCAATGGGTATCCCCCCGTACCTACTTAATATGCTCATAAAATTACATGAGGACAATTTTGCGCAGATCAGGTGGGGTGACCAGGATCAAAAAACATCACGCATTCCTGTGAATAGGGGAGTCCACCAGGGTTGTGTGCTAGCCCCCACTCTGTTTTCTTTATACGTTAACGGAGTGGTGGAGCATCTTCTTAAACACCCAGCTGATGCACCCTCCCTGGCTGGCAGAAAAATCCCTACTCTCCTATTCGCAGATGACACCCTCCTGATCTCAAAAACGCCAGCAGGCCTGCAATGTCTACTTACTAGCTTCAAGAACTATTGTGATGCTAGGGGTCTCGCAATTAATGTGGGTAAAACTAAGTTCCTGGTCCTGAACCCCCCGAGGAAAACTGTCATTCCCCCATCCCTGGACTCTCTCCAACTTGAGAGGGTAAAAGAGTTCGACTATTTAGGCATCCGCCTTTGTGACTCAATGAGCTGGAAACCCCATCTTCAAAAGGCACTGCTGGTTCACAAGAAGGTGGTAGGGGCACTCTTGAAAGAACAACGGGCTTCTTCACTCAAACCCATTGGCCCTGTATTGGACATCTACAGGGCAAGGGGGGGAGTGCAGCACTTTATGGGTCTGAACTATGGGGTGTCCAGAACCTAGACCTTTTAACCAGATCGGAAAACAAATTTCACAAAGATCTCATGGGCCTATCGCATAGTACACCTGCTCTTCCAATTTTTCTAGATACAGGTACTCGCCCGATAAGTGATCAGGCGAGGTTGCGCCCCCTCCTCCTCTGGACACGAATTTGGAGGGTACCAGAATTGTCTAGCTATGCTGAAGGCTTAAGGGAACTGCTTTTAACATCTGGTTGGTACAAAATCCGCTGGCTAAAGGAAGTTAAGTGCCTCCTTACTGAACTGGGCCTCGAGGATGCATGGGCTAACAGAACTGCCCCACCAAAGCAGACCCTAAAGAAGCTTTATTGGTCATGGGTGACGGACAGCAGAAATTGCAACTCTAAATGTTGTAGAACCACTGTTGAATTTCTGATGATTAAGGAGGTCCCCTACTGTGAACCATATTTGGATCTGATTTCTTAATCTTGGGATAGGGCACTATATTTTAAATTTAGGGTGGGGTTACTGCCAGTGGGGAAATTGACTGTCAGCTGGAAGGCTTTCTCACAATCAACACCATTTCGTCCCTTCTGTGCCAATAAGCCCGAGACAGTCCCCCACTTATTTTTTGAGTGCCCAGCTTATAGTCCCGCGCCGTATCTGGTTGAAGCCCCTGTGTAGGAGCCTTGGTACTAGATCCCATCTTGAGGCCCTACGTATCCTAAGATCAGACCCCTGCCCCCTGTTTGCTTGTTGCCTTGCTAAATTCTTGGGTTGGGCATGGCGGACTCGATCTTTGAGGCTATTGATCCTGCCCTAAAATTCTCCCCCTATCTGTACTAATGTTTAAATCGTTTTCCTGTAAACTATGGAATGAAATGTTTTATTTAATGAGTTATTGTAATGAGTTATTTTACCCAAATGTTTTTATTGTATTGTAATGCTTTTTAAGATATGTGCAATATATCGAAATAAAGCTTGTTTCTACTACATTTGTTTTCAAGAAAATGGCCCACTTTGTCAGCATGCCCTTGAGTCCCTCCTGTAATACCAATGCAATGCTCAACCTCCCCACACAAACAACGAACACATAATAAAACTCCAGACATATAAATAGGGGGCACTCCTCGGTATCAATTCTTTCCCCTGTGAACTCCCTAATAGGGCACCACATAACACCAGCATATTCAAGATGTAAGCCGTTCCACTCAAGAGAAAAAGGAACATTACTGAGGAGGAGGCAGACTTTGTAGTTACTCTTGTTGTTCATTACAAGAAACTCCAAAGTCTGCCTCCATAAACTCTGTGCAGAGCAGAAAAAGGTGGCTACATGGCAGGAGTGGACAGACTATGTCAATGCATTGGTGGTGGAGGCACTCAGTGTAAAGGGACCTCAAGAGGGTGAGAGGGCAAAAGTGAAGGAGAAGATTGTCAACAACCAGCTAACTCGCTACCTCGAAGACAACAACATCCTGGACCCCTCCCAATCCAGTTTTCGCAGCAACCACAGCACAGAGACTGCCCTCATCGCCGCCACCGACGACATCAGGATCCTGATGGACAAAGGAGAAACAGCCGCCCTCATCCTCCTGGACCTATTAGCAGCTTTTGACACAGTCTGCCCCCGCACCCTATCAGCATGCCTCCATGACGCCAGAATTCAAGAGAAGGCCCTGGCCTGGACCACATCCTTCCTCTCCGGCAGAACCCAGAGCATCCGCCTCCCAACCTTCCGATCAAAATCCACCGAGATCATCTGCGGCGTCCGACAGGGATTCTCCCTCAGCCCGACGCTGTTCAATATCTACATGGCACCGCACGCCCACGTCGCACGACAACATAACCTCAACATTATCTCCTACGCTGACGACACCCAGCTGATCATATCCCTCACCGAAGACCCCCAAAACGCCAAAGCCAACCTCCACAGAGGAATGAAGGCCATAGCCGACTGGATGAAGGACAGCAGGCTGAAGCTGAATTCAGACAAGACGGAAGTCCTCATTTTCTGACCCACCCCATCGGCCTGGGACGACTCTTGGTGGCCCACATCACTAGGCACAGCCCCGGAACCCACAGATCACGCACGCAACCTGGGGGTCATCCTCGACTCCACCCTCTCCATGACCAGGCAAGTCAACGCCGTCTCCGCGTCCTGCTTCAACACCCTCCGCATGCTCCGCAGGATCTTCAAATGGATCCCTCCCGACACAAGAAAAACCGTCACCCAGGCCCTCGTCACCAGCAGACTCGACTACGGGAACGCCCTCTACTCAGGAACAACAACCAAGCTCCTGAGACGACTTCAACGAATCCAAAGCGCCTTGGCACGACTGATCCTCGACGTCCCCCGACGCAGCCACATCACACCCCACCTGAGAGGCCTGCACTGGCTCCCCGTCAACAAGAGGATCACCTTCAAACACATCATCCACGCACACAAAGCCCTACACAACACTGGACCCACATACCTCAACAACCGCCTCAGCTTCCACACCCCCACCCGAAACCTCCGCTCAGCCAACCTCGCCCTCGCCACACTTCCTCGGATACGGAAAGCCACTGCCGGCGGCAGATTCTTCTCCTACCTCGCCGCCAAGACCTGGAACACTCTCCCATCAGCCTACGACAAACCCAGGACCTGCTGACCTTCAGAAGACTTCTCAAGACCTGGCTCTTCGATCAGTAGCGGCCACCCCTCCGCCACGCCCCAGCGCCTTGAGACCCTCACGGGTATGTAGCGCGCTTTATACATGCACTGATTGATTGATTGCTTGATTGATAAGCGGGTGAAGGAGAACTTGTCCAAGATACATGTGACAAATGCTCTTCCAGGAGGAGGACTTTGATTCCCTCTCAGTCTTATCCCTCTCAAGGAGAGGGTCTGGTTCTAATATTTCATCCTGACCTCCTCAATGGCCAATCTGTTCCACTGAACGCCAACATAAGGTCAGCTGAAAAATCAATATCCCTCTCTCGCAGCTAGTTATTGTATCACCACTCATGGAATTCTGTCCTTCCCTAACTAAAACACATTAGACTTCAAATTACTTTCATTACACCTAGCCAAACACTAAGGGGCCTATTACGATGGTGGGTGAACTTTGTCTGACCGCCACCGTAACGGAGCCCAGGACTGACCGCCGGAGTTGCGGAGGTCCCGCTAGGCAAATTAAGATGCACCCACCACACTGGCGGGCGCATCCTCAACTTTAACATTGCAGCGGGCGGTGCTCGAAGCTGCACCGGCCGCAATGGTAAAGCCCATGTTGTGCACAACGTGACAGGCATCACGCAGTGCCTGCCACCTTGTGCATGGCAATGATGGGAGTTACCATGGGTACCCCCATGCAGCCACCCACTCCCCCCCGGGGGCCCACAATGGGCCCCCACGTGAATTCCTTCATGCCTTTCCATGGCGGACTCTCCGCCATGGAAAGGCATGCATCCTAATATGGATGGGGAGGCCTGCAAGGCACCACCGCCATATTGAGTCCCTTTTCTGCCCGTCCGGCAATCCAACCAGTGGAAAAGCGGCGGGTGGTCTTTCCGTCCGCCGCGGTGCCCCTCGCCATGCTAATATGGCGGGGAGTGAACTAGGGACATTTTGCGGGTGGATCACCACCGCTGGGCCGGCGATGGTGACCGCCAAGCCAGCGGTGGCAATCCGCACGCCTTCATAATAGGGCCCTTAGTAACACACACAGAAGTAAATCCTCTCTTCTACTCGTCGCTCTCTAGTATACACATAATTATTTCACAGAACTAAGGGTAAAGCAACAAAGATACCCACGTAGTCAAACATTGTTTTATGTGTAACTTGCATTCATATCTAGGTAGGATGTGTGTGACTGGTTGATGTTGTGAAGAGGTTAACCGGTTGATGGGTATGGCAAAGTGCTGACTGTTTAGGCTGTCCCACATTGCAGTAACAGCTTTATTGAATATGTCAGAAGCCTTGTTGGAATATGTGATTTAAATGGCTTGTATTTTAAAAAAGCTGTTGACAATTCTAAATATATATTTACATAAAAATATAAAATGTCATACTTTAGACGTTCAAAACTATGTTTCCATTTTCCCCCTATGCGCTATTAGTTTTATTCCTTGTCTCCAATGGTTTCTATGAGAATGTGTGTGCAGTAAGAGTTATTGGTCATTTATGTTGCTTGATCTATTCCAAGGCTTGGCTGACAGAGATGTAAGCCTGTTTTGAAAGTCGTTCTACTAGAGCAGATTTAGGTATAACTTTGTG
Organism: Lissotriton helveticus; assembly: GCF_964261635.1. Lineage (NCBI taxonomy): Eukaryota > Metazoa > Chordata > Amphibia > Caudata > Salamandridae > Lissotriton > Lissotriton helveticus. Next base: position 597,838,490 of record NC_136065.1, on the reverse strand, counting down.
AATAGCAATATTTTACCCTTTTGTGAATGTGTTTTTATTAATTGTATGTCCTTCCCTAAACCTAGCCTTCAGTTTCCCTAAAACCCACTCCTGTGGTAGGAAAAGTTCCCAATTTTCTAACCACTTCGCCTTAACCCTCCCACATTTACTACAAAAGCGTGAACCTCTGTGTATATATACCTCTGCAGCTAAGACAGAGCTCTCTTAACTTAAGAGATAGGTCAGGAGAGGTTACAGGCCGGAGATTCATGGATAGCATTTTTGAATACTGGTAATAGTACTCAGTGACGGCTGGCAGGGAACAGGTGTGGTGGCCGGGGGACAAAATATTTTTTTTTAAAACCACTTACCTCCTCAAGGCCGCCTCCATCTCTTCTCCGTCATTGCTTCGCTGACCAGTCCCAGATGCCCACAGGCACCCCTAAGCCAATCACAATGCTGCAATTCAGTGCTGTGATTGGTCTGAGCACCGTGGTTCAGTGCTTAGACAGGGACTGGAATCCTGGGCATGTTCTCCACCCAGGCTGTGTATTACAGCCCAGTGGGGATCATGCCAAGTACGCATGATTGTTTGGTGTGCACAAGACGGCCAGCCAAACCATCATGCAAACCTAAGTGCATGAACCACTCCTCCCCCTGTGGCACCAACACGCCCCGCCCTAACCCAGCCCTGAAGCTTCAGAAAATTAAATGATAGTAACAATGTTATTAATATTTTATTTTTTATTTTTTCCCACTCTGAGAGCAGTGGGGTGATGATCCTCTGCCTTAGCAGAGGAGCCGCCCCTAGTAGTACTACTGCACCACTATTTTACCTACTAGAAATTGCATTTGTGAATAGGCCCCTCCCTCTATGTGAAAAGCATTTCTATGCGCATTTTCATGGTTCCAAATGCCATCAGGATTTGGAACCCTAATTTAAATTGAAGAGCCCTAGAGAGAACACTGTGCATTTATATTATTCAAACATATTCAAACGACACATGATACAGCGGGATAAAGTGATATAATCGGAATTAAACTTTTTTGGGTCACAAGGCGAAGCTTTAATGGTATGCACCACCTTCCCTTTCTTCCAGTACACAGGGAAAGTTTTCCTTTTCAATTTTTACTTAACATAACATTGATTGGTTGAGAAAACGTATTAGAGCCTGGTGAGTTTTCTTCCGATTTTCGTCCTGGAGTTCATAAAAACCGGAGCCTGCTTGATATCCGCAAACAATTGTGAAGGATGAGGGGCGAATGCAGCTGTGATGGAAGCTTTTCATAGCCAGTCTCTGTGCCCCCTGCGGACAAAGCACAGTGGGAGCCTCAGCCAGCATTGTCGCATCACAAAAACGCAAAGCCACGCCATCCCCGACGAGAGAATGGTGTTTTCAAAGCAAGAAGGGGACAGAGATGTGAAGGGAAATAACGGGAAAGAGAGAACTCTGACGGGGAACAAGGGTAGAGGGAGAGTGGCAAAGAGGCTGCGCTTGAGAGAAAGGAAGATAAGAGAAAGGAGGGAGGAAAGGAGGCGAACGGGTGAATTACTGATGAGCAAAGACAAAGAAAGGAAAACGTATACAGAAAAGGAGAAGGAAAGCTGTATAGAAGAAAGGTATATGAAACTTCAGAGATGGCCAGAGAGGATAGGGAGAGAAAAAGAGGTGAGGGAGGTAGAACTGGGAAGAGAAATATTAAACGTTGAGTGAAAGTAAGAGTAGGGGGGGGAGGGAGGGAAAAGAGAGCTGAAGAGTGGCTGATGAGTGGGAGAAGCAGATGAGGGAAAGGTGAGAGGAGAGAGATGAATGGAGAAAGGGGGTCAGAGGAAGAAGAACGAGAAAAGATAAATAAGAGTGCATGCGACAAGAAATGGGGAAAGAGTCTGTACACATACATATGTATGTACGTGTTACTTATAAAGTGTTTAAACCCTAGGGTGCACAAAATCGTATTTCAGCTTGTGTGGAGGGCATCACATTCTGATAATGGAGAATAACTCCAAAGCAGATCATTCTGTGTTTTATCACTGAGTTCTGGCTACATTTGTTAGCGTTGCCCAGCATTCCCATTGCATTTCCCAATAATTACAATAGGTAAGGCAGGACAGGGAATGCCCGGTTACTCACCGGTAATATCCATTACTCCGAGTCCTGGTCTCCCCGTCCCATTCCTGACAAGTGAGCAGCTAGTCTGCTCTACAGAAACCCCTACCTAGCTGAGCTGTTTGCACTTCCCCCTAGGATGACGTCACCATCACGTGACTATAAAGGGGGAAGTGCATCCAAGAATCATCCTGAGAATACCAAAGAAAACCAGAACGAAAAACAGACAATCACCGAAATAAAAACCCAAACCAGGGAGGGAGTGAAGGGCTCAGGAAAGGGACGGGGAGACCCGGACTCGGAGTAATGGATATTACCGTGAGTAACCGGGCATTACCTCCTCGTCCTGTCTCCCCGTCCCATTCCTGACAAGTGAGCCCATACCCAAGCACACTGTGATTGTAAGAAAAAAACAGACCAAACAGTTCGAGAAAAAACAGGTCCAGTTTTAATCAACAGAAAATAGTACAGATCACAAATCATGTACCGCAGACAGGACACTAGCCCCAAAAGCAGCAGAGGCCGCCATCCCCAACCGAAGCCGATAATGGGCAACAAACGTATGGGGAGAAACCCACGTGGCAGCATTGCAAATGTCCCTCAACGAGGCCCCCTTGAACATGGCCCAGGAGGAAGACACGCTCCGAGTCGACCGACCCTGAACAGAGGAAGGCAGAGGACAGTGGGCAGAATCGTAAGCAGAAACCACAGCGCCCCTGACCCAACGAGACAAGGTGCACAAAGAAGGCCGAAGCCGAAGCCCCAGCCCCGAGAGGCCATAGGTGACAAAGAGGGAATCCACTTTAAGGAAACCAGCCGTACGACCCAAGTAGATGCGGAGAGCCCTCAGCACATCCAACGAATGGAGGAGCACCTCCTCAGGAGAGGCAGGAGCCGGAAAAAACACCGGGAGAACAATATCCTCCTGACAGTGAAAAGAAGACACCACCTTAGGAAGAAAGAACTGACTCGGATGGAGAATGACCTTATCATCGCAAAAGCGCAAGAAGGGGGGGGAAGCCAACAGCGCCCCAATCTCACCAACCCTCCGCCCAGAAGTAATGGCCACCAGGAAAATAACCTTAGCAGAAAGGAACTTCAGGGCCACGGAGTCCAAAGGCTCGAAAGGAGGACCCGTCAAAGCCCGGAGAACCAAGGGAAGATCCCAGGGAGGCACAGGAGAACGAGAGACAGGACGCTGAAGCAAGAAACTTCATAGAAGGCGAGCCACCAACGGGGAGACAGAGGAAACAGAGGAACCCCGAAAAGCAAGAATGGCAGCCCACTGGGCCCGCAGGGAAGAAACCGCAAGCCCCAAGACGAAACCATCCTGCAAGAAGTCCAAAACCTTCACGGCCTCACAGGAGGCAGAAGAGAGACCCCTCTCAAGACACCAGGAGAAGAAATTCTTCCAGTGACGGTCATACGACTTCAAGGTGGAAGGACGCCTAGAAAGCTGAAGAAATCGGGGCAAACCGCAACCGAGCAACCCAGACCCAGCAAACTCAACCTCTCAAGTGCCAAATCCCCAGCCGGAGGCGACGCAGGGAGGCAACTCCGAGAAGAGGAGTCCGCAGCGGGGAGGGAGACAGGGGAAACCGCCAATGCGGGCAAACAGAAAAGGCCAGCAGAAGGGGGAACCAAGACTGCCGAGACCATTCTGGAACCACTAGGAGAACCTCCGCCCGCTCCAACCGAATCTTCTGGAGGACCCTCGGAATTAAGGCAAACAGAGGGAAGGCAACCCCTCGACCAAGGAATCGAGAAAGCATCGGTAGCCCACGCCAACGGAGAGGGAACTATGCTGCAAAAACGAGGAAGAAGAGCGGACTCCTCCGAGGAGAAAAGATCCAGCCAAGGAAGGCAGAACCGGAGGACAATCAGATCGAACAGATCCAGGGACAGACAGAGGGACACCAAGGAGGGGAACACCCTGCTCAAAGAATCCGCAGGCCCATTCTCCTTCCTCGGAAGATAGACCGCCGCCAGAGACAGGAGACTCGACTCGGCCCAAAGGCCGATCTCCCGGGATAGGAGAAACAGAGCACGACACATGCCCCTCTGGTGATTCACATAAGAATGAACCACCTGATTGTCCGTCTGCACAGAGACCGCCCGACCCCGAAGGAGCGAACCAAAGAAGAGCCAACCAAACCGCCCTCAACTCCTTCCAGTTCGTGTACTGGAGGGATTTGAAACTGGACCACCGACCCTGAGCCTTAGAGGCACCCAGAACGGCACCCCACCCCAAAGCACTGGCATCTGTGGACAACACAACCACAGACTGAGGAGGAAGGAGATCGAACCCCCGGGAAAGAGAGAGAGGGGACAACCACCACTGGAGATCCGCCCGAATCCCCGGAGTGACAGGGATCAGAGTCTCGTAGTCCAAGGAGGCAGGATCCCAGTGTGACAGGACATGATGCAACAGGGGGTACAGATGTAGCCTGGACCAAGGAAGGAGATGCAGAGTGGACGCCATCTCCCCCTGACTCCGCAACCAGAGACGGGCAGACACCCGGGATTGGGACAGAAGCCAGGAAAGGTGACGAAACAAAGTCAACTGGCGCTCCTGCGAGAGAAAAACCATGTCCATGTCCATGCTGAAGAGAGCCCCCAGGAACTTCAGGGACTGGGAGGGCACCAGGGAGGACTTCCTGTGGTTGATAAGGAACCCAAAGGAACCCAGCAGAAGACACACCTGGTCCACATCCGACAGAGCCTGTGTAAAAGAAGGAGAGACAATCAACCAGTCATCCAGATATGGAAACACCAGCAGTCCCCTGGAATGAAGGATACCCACCAGAGGGGCCAAGAGCTTGGTGAACACTCTGGGCGCGGAAGAAAGGCTGAAAGGCAGCACCCGGAACTGATAGTGCAGGGCCCCCACAGCAAATCGGAGAAAACGCTGGTCGTCCGGGTGGACAGGAACGTGCAAATACGCATCCATCAGATCCAGGGATGCCAGGAAGCCCCCCGGCAGGACCAGAGGCAGGATGGACTGGAGCGTCACCATCTTGAACGTACGGTGGACAACGAAGCGATGGACCCGCTTCAGATCCAAAACAGGACGAAGATCCGAAGTGCCTTTCTTTGAGACAAGAAAGAGGATTAAATAGCAACCCCTGCCCCTCTCCAGAGGAGGAACCTCCACAATAGCCCTCTTCTCCAACAGGAGCCGTACACCTGCCAACAAAGCATCTCTGCGCAGAGGAAGATGGGGCAGGGGAGTCTGAACAAAACCCGGAGGAGGAGGAGAGGAAATCTCGAGCCGGCAACCTTCCGAAACAGTCTGAACCGCCCAGGCATCCGGAACTGATAACCACTGGGCGCGGAAGGACTGGAAGCGACCACCAACTGGCAAAGGCAGACAGTCTTTGAGAAGAGGAGGAAGCGGGGGTGGCAACACCGGCAGCGACCCAGGGCTTGGCACTTCCAGGGGCCCCCCCGGCCACGACCCCTGCCACGAAAGGGCTGAGAAGCGCCACGAGCAGGAGGCCCAAAAGCGCGACGGTAACCAAACCCACGACCCTGAGAAGGAGGGCGGACCGGAGCCACCAGCTTGCGGTTCTCAGCAGACTGCTTGATCATACCCTCCAGCTGAGGACAGAACACCTTGGAACCTCCAAAGGGCAACTTAAGGAGGACCGACTTTTGGGAAGAGTCCGCTTTCCAGGAACGCATCCAAATATGACGACGGGCAGCAATGGAAGCTCCAGAAGCAGCCGCCACCGCCCCTAAATTGTCGAAGGAAAGATCCGACAGGTAACGCACCTGCAACTCCATCAGAGACAGAAGAGGTGTGGCATCCTCGCCGTTGTTCAGCAGAACAGACAGGGACTGGAAATCCTTAAGGAGCGATTGAACCATATAGTTAGAATACGCAGTCGCCCGGACAGAAAAATTAGAAGCAGCATAGGAACGCTTCACTGCCCCTTCAACACGCTTATCCACAGCGTCTGCAGGAAGGGCGTCCTCAGAAACAACCAAACCCTGAGAAGAAAGGCCAGCCATCAAATTGTCAACTTTCACAGCCTGAGGGAACTCAGCAGAAAAACCCTCAATAGGGTAACGCCTGGACAGGAAACGAGGAAAAGCAGACTTGTCCACCTCCTTCCATTCGTGAGACAGCACATTGCGCACCACCCCATGTAAAGGAAAAGAGTCCGGAGCAGGCTGGACATACTGCGTAAAAAAGTCATCCTCTATAACAGCATCCGCAGGAGGTGAGAAGCCCAAATTGGACCGCACATGGGTGAACAGTTCAGCGAGCTCAGCACCCTGAAGAAAACGACCACGGACACCCTCATCCTCATCAGGACCAACGTCCTCCTCAGGAGCAGCCTGCCGATCCAAAGAAACACGAGGCACCTTGGGAGGAGGCCCAGCCGCGTCCCTAGCCAGGAAAGCAGCAGCCACAGCCTCATTTATAATCAGGCGCAGGGCATCCAGAGGGGCCGCAGAAGAAGAAGCCTCAGAATCCATTGCAGAAGCACAAGTCCAAAAACACCCCAACAGTCACAAACAAAGACAAAAAACCACACAAGAAGGACCCCATATATAGGTCGAGGACCCAAACACCTGTGGTTGGAAGAAAAAATGGACCGGCATAAAAAGCCCAGCCAGTAGCCAAATCCGCCCCCTAAATGCACAAGAACACAGGAGAGCCACATCACCAGCTCCACAAAAGCCCCCGCCCGCTAGCGCAGGGCGAAAATGGACTGGAGACCACCCAGGAACCGCCGCTGGAGCAGGCCAACCAAAGCCCGGTGTGTACAGGTGAGCAGAACGAGCAGAAACGGCCGCTAATGCGAGCCGTGTGCAAAATCATAGACCAAAAACAGAGACGGCCGCTAACGCGATCCGCGTGCAAGACAACAGCCCCAAATCGGAGACAGCGCGGGGGAAATGGCAGCGCGAGAACAAAGGCGGCCGCTAAAGCAGGCCGCCGCACATAAAAAGGAAACAGCAGGGAACTCACCAGGAACACAGGCAGCCCCCGAACAGCACAGCCAGAAAACGCGGTCGTAGATCGCAGAAAAAAAAGAACAGGATGATTCTTGGATGCACTTCCCCCTTTATAGTCACGTGATGGTGACGTCATCCTAGGGGGAAGTGCAAACAGCTCAGCTAGGTAGGGGTTTCTGTAGAGCAGACTAGCTGCTCACTTGTCAGGAATGGGACGTGGAGACAGGACGAGGAGGTAATGAAAACCAGGAGGCAGAGTACCTTTTGCATTTCTGGATTCTTTTAGATTGGAAATCCTTGATTTCCAACTCGTCGACTGGGCAGAGATAGTAATATTCAAAATAGAAACTTTCCACAGCGGCACCTGGAAAAGTGCTCTAGTCTACCACTCTCCAGGCCCCCAAAAAAAAGAACTGAGCCAAAAATTAGCAGAATAACTAGCATCTAATGTATTATCAACATATGATTTTCATTTGACTGGGGCCTCCTCCTGACCAATACCGGTCGTACTCATTCAGTAGTACATACATTAGACCTCATGTTTTTCTACCTGCAGGTTTCCTCAAGCTGACATCCCACAACCTCTAACCTGGACGGATTACTTTTTGACCACTTTTCATATCCACATTACGACCATTCCCGCTAAACCTACAGGTCAGAAGTTATTTCGATCGAGACCATGGAAGCAGATAACTCTGGAATCTTTTAAATCAGCTTTTTTTAATCCCTACTTTAGACAGTTCGCTAGACATGAACCCAGCTCTATTCCATGAAACCTTCTCCCACGCACTTCATATTGTGGCTTCAGTTAAACTATGTAGACCTTATACTCCATGACACACTACTGAATTGAAAACAGACAGATCAAGTTGTAAAAGATTAGAACGTAAATGGAAGATTTAAAAAACTAGGACCGACAAACAAATATATAAACCAGCACTGGGGGCGTGGCCAAGCCGAGCTGCAAGATGGCCGCACGTTAAGTGGGCTCTGCCGGCCGAGCCTCAATATCTGCAATAAACCTGCCTGAATACTCGACAACCATATAGCACTACGCTGTCATGTATTCCTATCGGTTCTGAATCGATCCCCCTATTCCTGACCCTATTCTAGTTAAACAAACTAACAAGTTAACTAGCAGTCAGCCCATGAGGCAGAAATTCCCCATGATGCAGATACCGTTATCTGACGCAGTCACACTACGGCACAGGAACGTGTTATCTGATTAGGTCATAACGCTTGCGATCTAATTAGACAAGCGATATTCCTCCAGCCCCTGATAAGGCATACGGAGTTCTCATAACAAATCAAACCTATGACAACCTGGGCAAAACCCTGCGGCCATTGTTTTGATTTCACCGAGAACTTTAGTAAAAGAATGTGCTAACGAGCAAATCGTATGACATCTTTATTGACGTATCTATGTCCATCCTTACGTCAATCTCGGCACCTTAAAGGTATAAATATTACCGATCTTGCCATATGCAAACACACGCGTGGTGACGAGACGGAGCAGCCATACTTGCCGAAGCGAAGAGCAGAGCAGACCCCGCTGGCAGCAGCCCCGCCTTCCTGACGCGCTGAGAGAAGCTGCTTTCTCCTACCGAGAATCCAGCACCGGCGTTTCCGGGTAGCCCTCGCAGGCAGCCTGGAATATCGAGACCAGAGAGAGAGATACCATTCCTCATTCATCCTAACTTCCAGGTACAGAACTGAATAACCCCTCACAGAGAATTCTTTAGTTATTCACTTGGCAAAAACAAACTTAACTTAAACTGTAACTTTCTATTCCCGCCCACGTATTAGGCTTAGGTCAGGTACACGGGGTAGGCGTATCTAGAAACACCAGTTGAGTACGTTTAGTCAAATGTATATGTGTATGTAAATATATTTTATTCATTTTAAACATCATATGGCTTAGAAACCATATCAATGTTTTTACAGTATTACTTTATACTATTGCTTTTAATGTATGCACTTTACTTAACTATAAGTATTGCAATAATATCGATCCATTTCTCTTGTATGAGAAAAGAGACTGATCAATAAATAACACCTTTTTATTGAACACGCCCGTCTCTTCCTTTTCTCTACATTCTGATGAGACTAAGAATGCACGTACTGACTGAGTAAAATAAATTGCCTTTTGTTCACACGACTCTCGAGATTGACTCTTGATTAGGGGAGAGCAAAGTTGTCATGTTCTATGGTTGTCAGAAACTAAATCCCTTCTTGTCTAATCAGGGAAGTTAATTCCTCCTTGAACATTCGAGAACGTTTCTAGCGAACTCTGAGCTACGCTGGCAAACCCAAAACTTAAGACTAGTATCGACAGTAGTAGACCTAGTTAACGTCTGGCCTAGGCCTTTACTGCTGTAGGTATTATTCCAATGCGCAGAGCCTATTGGGAAGATAGGAACTACACTACATGGCGCCCAACGCGTTTGGAAAGGGCGATAAAACTAACGTAAGACATTTAGAGTAACTCAGTCGTGCTTTCTCACTCAGACCCCTTTTCCCACAATACTCCAAAGACGTCTGGAGTGGGTGAAAGGTAATATCCTCCAAAACCTCGCAGGAGGGAACTCCTATGTATGGTTCTTGGTATAGTCAACGTTGAAGGATACACTGTTCCAAAATATTGTGCATCTAATCTCTGTTTCCATAAGAAACCTGATCTGCAAACAAACAAAATAACCATCCTGACAGTAAAATGTCAGAAAGTGATGAAGAAAGAGAGGCAGTTAGATTAGCAACTGAACTCGCAGATGCTGATGCTACCATGCAAGCAGCAGACGCGGATATAATACTCATTCCGGTCATCAAAAGGAGATCTATAACTCTAAAACTTATAGAAAATGGACTGACACCTAGAGGTGGCACAGTCATATTCGTAATTGAGGCACACGAATATCGGCAGACAGAGGTATATTATTCATGGATACATTTTCCAGCAGCTAATGCTGTAACAAAGTACTTCCACTATTACAAAATAGAGGAACCTCCTGAAACGTACACTCCTTTCGAGGAGGTGGAAGTACCACTCAAATTTCAAGAGCACCTGCTCTTATTTGATGGCGCCCTAAAACATAATAATCACATCACCAGGCTCGGTCCTTTAGGTAGACCAGGAGCAACGTGGCCGGTCCTAGCCGGATACACACCACATCCAGACATCGATGGGATGTCTGCACCAAACCTTTTAACACAGCTAAAACAATTAATAAAAATTCATAGACAATTAGTTCAGTATGTGATGCGGACTTCAACAATTCAGCCAGCAATTAAACTTCCACAGCTGACCCCTCACCAGGGGAACACAAATAAAATTACACCACAGAACATCCAGTCTTGCCTAGGTAAAGTACCGGCTAAACGGGAACAAATACCATTCTGGTTGGCACAGAAAATTCCCAAATAGAGGCGGTGTTTCCTGACACCACCCCATTAGAAAAACACAGGATTCTGACTATCTGTCTCCCAATGGGAATCGCACCACACATTGAGGACTGTGACACTTGGGGTACAGTCTTTGCTTCCATCTACACAAAAACGCACGGTGTTCCATCCATTTCGGTGATACCAGATGTGCTAAAACAAATTAAAGACGAATACGGTCCAGAGCCCGCTTTAACTCTTGGTATGAAATTACTGAAAGACTTCAAGCAGGTCTCGGCTATACTATTAGCCAACATAAAAGGTGAAGCAGCCAACGTGGCGATCCGCCAGAGGTTAAAAGAGACAGATATAGCAGACCAACCAGCTGAAATTGCCAGAATCATAGAAAAATCCTATGAGGAACTAGGTAGAGATAGTTTAGGTGGAATACCAGTAAAACCGCAACTGACTGAAAGTCCTGAAAAAATATTTTTTATTAATAATTCACCAAAAAACAACTGGGATGGAAACAAACAATCCAATCCTAAAGAAAAGAAATTCCAGTCCCGAGGAAGGTCTCCTAGGCGAAGGGAGAAATCTCCGAACCAGAGACACAGGTCACCCCAGAGTGACCCCTCTGGGAAAAGATATAACCTTAGAAATAGGGATAATATAAAGAAGCCTGATAGATATCAAGACATTGATACACATCCCTCTCAATCTTTTCAGAATTCCTCGCAGAAATCGGAAAGAAGAGGACGATCAGAACAAAGAGAAGAGCACACCAAGTCCAAAGACAAGGAACCTGCTCAGCTAAAAAAGAAATTACAATTTCCAAAAAAGAAGGTAGCCAGTATCAAGGTAGTTAACAATGCCGAGAATACTGAGGACACAACTGAAAAACGGAGAATGGGCTCAGACAATGCTAGACAGCGCAGCAGAAGTGAGCATAGCTCGCAAAGTCCTTATGAATCATCTGGAGACAGTGGACACGAATGAATATCTTCAAGTGGAAACTGCGGACACCAGAGTTAGCAAACCCCACAAGATATACGAGATAACATTGCGTATAGAGGGAGATAAGACTAGGAAAATAAGGGGACTATTTTGGGATAATCTCTCCAAGGGCTATGATATCCTTCTAGCTGAAAAAGACTGGCCACCAGAGTTTGTCAGGGAGTGCCCTCATGGCGAAGAAGTAATTATGCCGGCCTTCTCGAATCATATCCCAATTCATAAAAAATACACACTTGCTAGAAAGTGGGCAGTGGCTCTAGCACCTGCTTTATATAAAAATCATGTAGGATGGGATGAGGACTCCCCTCCTCACAAAATCCAGTTAAAATCACAACCTACTGCACAAAGGCAGTACCCAATTAAGCAAGAAGCTAAAAAACAGGTAAATGAAATACTAGATCAGCTAGAATACCAGGGGGTGATTGAAACTTGCACCTCACAAATGAACAACCCTTTGTTTCCGGTCTCCAAACCAGACAATTCATATCGTCTAGTTTTGGATTACCGACACCTTAACACATGTTGCAAAACTTTTGCAGTGCAAAACTCACACAGTGCTGCACTAATGAATAACATAGTGCGCAAAAAATACAAAACAACCTTGGACATCTACAATGGATTCTTTTGTCAAAACATAGCACCAGAGAGCAGATATTTAACTGCATTCTCAGTAAATGGCACTCAAAAACAATTCTGTCGGTTAGCCCAGGGGTACAAGAACAGCCCGGGGGTATTCTCAGCGAGAGTAACAGAATTACTACAACTATATGATGATGAAGCATTATCTTATGTCGATGACATTTACTTAACAGATGATGACTTGGAGACTCACTTGAAAAGAGTGAACACCATAATACTTGGGTTCGCAGCAGAGGGTTACAAATTCAACTTTAAAAAGTCCAGAATTGCCCATCTGACAGTCCTGTTCTTAGGATATGAATTATCAAGTGAAGGCAAAAACCTGGCTGACAATTTCCTAGAGAAATGTGCCGTACTCCAAGCACCTAGAACACTAAAAAACCTACAGTCAATTCTAGGCTTCCTAAATTTCGGAAGAACATACATTGCAAATTACGCAGAAAGGGTCAAACCCCTTTATGATCTAATTAAACCAGATTTTAAAAAATCCAATTGGACTCAAATACACACAGAAATTCTGAGATCCTTACAAACAGACATGCTAATTAAAACAAAATTAGAAACACGTGATAACACACGCAATCTTGTGATTCGAGTCATCCCAGGGAGATGCGGATTCACATACCTAACCTCTAATGAGGGGGAAAAGGTACCAATTGCATTCAAATCACACTTGTACACAGAAGCTGAACAGAAATTCAGCAACAAAGAATAAATTGTTCATGCAGTTCAAACCGCAATAGCTATAGAGAAAGATCAAGCGGACGGTAGACATATCACAGTCAGAACAGCAAAATCAGCCTTTGAAGCATTAACAACACCGTGGAATTTACCAACAACAGCATTGAATCCGGAATGGATACAATGGGTGAATTCTATCACAACGGACAAAGTGTACTACTACTTTGATCCAGAACTAGAAGAATTAAAAAATCTAGAATATGAAAAAACATATCCTCTGCCAATCGACATTCTGCCTCTACGACATTACGCCTGTGTAATCTATACAGACGGACATGCTCAACCGTCCGTTTGGGGAGAACAAGCATACAACCCCACATGTGAGATTACAAAAGAAGTGTGGCGCGGAGGTAAACTAAAACCTCTATTAACAAAGACACACTCAGTAGAAAGTAATTCAGAACAACAAACTGAAATAATAGCATTGAAAATGGCGCTAGATAATGCGGATCGTGAATTCCCGACACTTATAGTGTCAGATTCATATTACTGCGTCAAATCATATAACAGCGATTTGCAGACATTGATTCAAAACGGTTACAAAGATGACACAGATGCACCAATAAAGCAGAAACTGCTCTGGGAACAAATAGCTCTTTTATAGAAAGAGCTACCAAAGACTCACGTGACTCACTCACTGAGTCATCAACGTGATGGCGTTCACGTTGGAGGGAATTCATTGGCTGAAACAGCCGCAGCGGCAGCCACTAAATCGGCTCCCGTAGTTCGAAAAAAGCGTACATTAAAATACATTGACGGTGAAACAGTGCTGGCGGTGAAAACGTCATCAAAAGGCGACTGCTCAGCGTTACCGATCAACTATCCACTCAATTATACATACATAATCGATGCAAACTCCGTCCCTTTTGCTCGAATCCCTGGAGTGGGGGATAGGGTGATTCCAAACATGGACAGGAGAAACTTGTTAATCGCAGACGCACACATGGGCGAGGGTCTCAGACACCTTAAACTAAAAGATTCTCTGGAAGAATTACAATCACGGTACTGGTGGCCAGGCATGAGCCTGCGTCACACCATGTTTGTAAAACGCTGCCCGAACTGCAATAGAGATCGCAGTGGGGAGAGAAACAGTTTGATACCTCGTCGTATTACGGCAGATAATATTACCAGTAAAAAGAATGGCTTGCGATTAACATATACAGGCTAGTTTCCACTTATAATGTAGATCACCAGCACTCGGCTGACGTCCGGACTGTTATACAAAGATTTGCGAGTCTAAATGGCATATACGCTAAGCGCATGCTACGTTTGACCATTGTCTCCACTCTAGCCCTCAAGCCTGAGGGGAAACATGATCAAATGAGCACAGTCCAGCGGGAATCTTCTCACTTCCTTCCTGAGGGTACGGGATGGTGTAAAGAAAAAACCAAGGCATAAAGCAATCTATAACAGAAAGGATATTAGGTTCGGGAGCTGGGTGGGTCAAACATTTAAAAAGTGTCCAACGTAGTCTCAATAACTTGCCAAGAAATTCTCTGAAGGGATTCAGTGCGTACGAATTATTATTTGGAACTAGGATGATGATCTCTGACATTGATAGTCAGACTTCAGTGGTGAAAGAAAAAAGCTTTGATATCAAAGACCGTTTGGCTATTTTGCAGGACTTAAACAAATCAAGAAAAGACCTGAGCAACATAAAGTTGAAACAACAGCCAACAACCACTGAAGAACCACCACCTGTCCCAGCAAGACCTGTCTGGATTCCAAAAGTCGGGGATCTAGTCAGGGAAAAGATCGCGGTAAAGAAGGAATTTGGGCCTTCTTACAGAAAAGCAGTTCCTGTCTTGTCTGTCAACGGGACAAGATCAGTTGTACCACCGCCACTTGCTGGTAAAAAGGAGAACCGAGTTGTATCCATCGACCTGGTAAAACCACAACATGTGGCCGATAACAAACAGTAGGCCAAGCGGACTCCCAATAAGTAGCAGAACACCAAGGTTTGCTACCAGTACAGAGGTCCTAACAAAGAGGCTCATCACATTCGAAACGCCTACAGAAGAACAACAAGGACTATGCAATAATGCAATAGAACTAAGACCTCTGAAAACCCAAATAAAAACATTTAGCAGAGACACACCACTCTATAATGAAGTACCAAGTGACAATGCAAGAAACAAAAATCCTGAACCAATTGGAACAATTGACAGAACTGCATCCGGCTACTTCATAAACTTCGATGATTCCTCTGAAGGCTTCAGTGAATCAAAGACACAGCCATCATCAAAATCCTTTAAAGACAAAGCTAAGGAACTTTTGAAACAACTGAAAGAAACATATCTGATTTCTCCATGGATTGAATTTTGGGTGGGTTTTGGTGCATTTATCCTCATACTTTGGCTCATCATGGTACTTACTTTGGGACGCTTCATTGAGGGAAAATATGCTAAAATGGACACAGCAAGTCAGAAAATCAACTTGATCCTCAAACCACACACATCTTCACACGTCGAGAAAAGAGAACTTTCTTCAGCCAACTTCACAGCCAATCCAATACCTGGTGGGGTAGCCTGGGACAACACTGACTATGAAATTTATGGTCCGGTCGAGATCCTGAAATATCCACACCAAATTAAGATCTCATTGAGTGACTTTGCAAAACCAAACTCATTTGCTGATGATTGGGACTTCAAAAGCATTAATAACATGATGTCTGACTTAGTAATGTCTGCTAAATTTACCAAACATGATTATTTGCAGGGTTCTACAAATTATGACAGTATGTATTGCTATAACCACTATGGTAACCACTTTTTACATAGATCTGCACAACCTAGAAATGTTTTAAATTATAATCAATGGGAACATTGTGCAACACCTCCAAAAGGGAGCTCAAGAACCGTTTACGACAAATATTCATATTTTTCAGGTTTTAACACAAGTAATGCTGAAACATTTTATTTTAAATTGTCAAACAAGACAGGAACCAAAACCATGATAACCAACACAAAATTGTTATATTCAGACTCATTTTTCGAACAAATGAATACTTTTGGTTTTGATTATTGGGACAAAAATGTTGAATTGAAAAGTGTTTGGGTTACAAAAGATTGGCAAGTACAGGGTATAGAAGCTTTGTTTAGAGCCTGCATGATCCCAGAACAAATGATATTTTTAAATGACACTGTTCAACAAACCACCTGTCTTGGTCTAGCCAAAATCAAAGATTTAATTAAACCGTCTATTCCAAAGCCAACAATGTTTAGCAATAACTCTGATACAGATGAAGAGATAGACGTAAACCATATATTAAACCAAAACAGAACACATCCAAATTGGAAACAGTGGTTGATCTGGCCCACAGATACTAATAACTGTCAAGACAGATTCCTGAACAAATCACAGGGTTTCAAAATGAACAGGCCAGACCCTAGATATCCTCAAAGACATCACCCAGGGATAATAACCACCTACAGTGTGGGCAAATTATGCCTTCAATGGCTACAAACTTCCACACTGCCTGAAATTAAGCAACACCTCACTTTACTTACTGATGGTGCTGACTTGCGTGATTTCACTTTGGGACCACGCAAACAGCGTCAAAAGCGTTTCATAGCAGCCTCTGTATATGCAGCATACAATGAGGCCTGGAAGGTTACTCAAATTGAAACAGCAGAGAGAATACGGGAAATTGACCGTATTAATTTGGAAAAATCACTTTCTGTAGTGGACAATGGGTTAATGACTCTGTCCTCCAGAATTTTTTCATTGGACAGCATTGTGTCGTCAGCAATCGATATATTATCGCAAGACTTACTGTTATTACAACATGGTCAGTCACAATTGCGTTCTATTGTACAGCTTGGCTGGACGTTACAAAATCTGCGTTCAGGCTATGTGCCTTGGCGTTTAATCAACACAACGTCACTATTCCAAATCTTTAACCTTACTGATAGACAAATCGGTATGGCGCAAAAGGGTGCTGATTATACAATCTTGAGCATTGAAAAACTAGAAAGATTACCAATGACAATGTCAGAACGACCTGTCAGTGAATGGATAATACACGGAATCATAAATATTCCAATCTCAACCTTCAGGTTTCAATACTGCCAAAAATATATACAGGCTGGCATGTACGAGAAATTGGGAAAGGGGTACCTTAAAACAACTTGGAACCTGCCCTATTCACATGCATGTGTCAGTAATAAAGGACAGAAAGTGTTTCTTAGTGGCAACAATTGTGAGATGTCACTAAGCGGCACACATCTGTGTAACGGAATTAGTTTGCATGGAGCCTGTGAAGGGAATTCATACAACCTTTCATGTCACCAGCAAGGCGCACCTGCAACAGAAATAGAACCATTCTTTCAAAGACTCTATAATGGGAGTTACATTCTTATTGTAGACCGCAGATGTTGTAGTCTTATGCCCGGGACTCCTTATCTAGTAACTACTACTGCGAAGGTCAAGTGCTGTGGACGCACATTATTCCCCAGCTCCTTCCCAGACAGGGAGACAAGGGCATGGCCCGATTTGAAAATTACTTCTATTCGAATAGATACTTTAAGCAGAATGAAAACAGTCCTTCTTCAGACGCCTACCAGGCTCTCGTCATCAAAAGAAACGTATGATCTACAAGTCGCAAGGACGACTGCAGAGATACATACATTATTATCAACTAATTCCCCCGTACATTTCGCGGAAATCCTGAATGAAATCTTAAATATTTCTGATACCAATGGGGTCTCAAAGGTATTTAAGACAGTATTTTCGATGGCATTAACACCATTCAAAGCCATACTGGGTATTTTTCCAGATTTCGTCCATTCGATTTTTGGCGGACTTCCCCTGATCCTGGGACTAATTGCAGGAATCCTATTCTTAGTCCTTATTTTTCGTTATGGCAACCCATGTCACAGACAAAACTCTTGCGACAAGGGAAGAAACAATCCTTGCCATTGGATACCGGGACCGGATATCAAAAATCCTGGGACTCTCCCGGCTTAGAGACCTGAACATGACTTGGTTTCTATCATTTCGACCAATGTGGCAAAGATGTGTTTTACCTGTATTGAGGTGTCTGCTATGCGGAAAAGAATGCGTGTTAGACACCTGTCTGACGCTACAATCGGATGCGCCGATGGATGCAGAAACATTGTTGAGCCCGATTAAGGTTCATGCTTTGTGCTGCCCTCAAAGGCTACCAATCCTGATGACGGCATTCGTGGAAGCTTCACCACTACGATTGATGGGTAGTGAAGTTCAAGATGAAAGCAGCATCGAACAGGTACGACCTTCTGTCAGTAATGCAAATCAGAATGTCAATGGAGACAATCATGCACAAGAATGCATGATTACACCTATTTCCGAGTTAGTGGAACTTTCCCAGGAAGCTGTTGACAGTTTTTTCGAAAGCCTAAATGATATGATGTTCTTACCCGAACAGAAATAGAGACTTTTGAGCAAGCTCGCACACGGCGTTCCCTGAATTCGGCCTTCAACTTTAAAAATAAAGTCACATGAACATTTTCGCTCCAGTTCACGGACAGCAGTTTTTCCAGCAGCCCCAAAATATTTTTGCATATTTTTCGGGACACTATCTTCTGCTTAAAGTAAGAACTATTCTTAAAGAACTAAGGTTTCTAATACAAAATTTTTTTTTTTAGATAGCTTATAGACATTAGCTGCCCGCTGGCATGTTCATAAAGATATTTTATTCTGTGATGGAATGGTCTCGAAACTTTTTTCTGTCAGAAATCATTTCATGTGTAATTCTCATATACCAAATGAGCAATAATGTATACAAATGCGACTACTTTGGCATTATTCTACAGCTTGAGTGCATACAATATATATGTCTGCAATTTTTCAGTATATTTGAAGAATTTCAAAATGCATTTATGTATTTTGGGGTGGTAAGGTATACACACTACTCTATAGTATGTTGTACTATGTTATACTATGCCTAGATTAGTAAATATGTCCATAGTTAGCGTGGAGTGGGTGTCATGTATTCCTATCGGTTCTGAATCGATCCCCCTATTCCTGACCCTATTCTAGTTAAACAAACTAACAAGTTAACTAGCAGTCAGCCCATGAGGCAGAAATTCCCCATGATGCAGATACCGTTATCTGACGCAGTCACACTACGGCACAGGAACGTGTTATCTGATTAGGTCATAACGCTTGCGATCTAATTAGACAAGCGATATTCCTCCAGCCCCTGATAAGGCATACGGAGTTCTCATAACAAATCAAACCTATGACAACCTGGGCAAAACCCTGCGGCCATTGTTTTGATTTCACCGAGAACTTTAGTAAAAGAATGTGCTAACGAGCAAATCGTATGACATCTTTATTGACGTATCTATGTCCATCCTTACGTCAATCTCGGCACCTTAAAGGTATAAATATTACCGATCTTGCCATATGCAAACACACGCGTGGTGACGAGACGGAGCAGCCATACTTGCCGAAGCGAAGAGCAGAGCAGACCCCTCTGGCAGCAGCCCCGCCTTCCTGACGCGCTGAGAGAAGCTGCTTTCTCCTACCGAGAATCCAGCACCGGCGTTTCCGGGTAGCCCTCGCAGGCAGCCTGGAATATCGAGACCAGAGAGAGAGATACCATTCCTCATTCATCCTAACTTCCAGGTACAGAACTGAATAACCCCTCACAGAGAATTCTTTAGTTATTCACTTGGCAAAAACAAACTTAACTTAAACTGTAACTTTCTATTCCCGCCCACGTATTAGGCTTAGGTCAGGTACACGGGGTAGGCGTATCTAGAAACACCAGTTGAGTACGTTTAGTCAAATGTATATGTGTATGTAAATATATTTTATTCATTTTAAACATCATATGGCTTAGAAACCATATCAATGTTTTTACAGTATTACTTTATACTATTGCTTTTAATGTATGCACTTTACTTAACTATAAGTATTGCAATAATATCGATCCATTTCTCTTGTATGAGAAAAGAGACTGATCAATAAATAACACCTTTTTATTGAACACGCCCGTCTCTTCCTTTTCTCTACATTCTGATGAGACTAAGAATGCACGTACTGACTGAGTAAAATAAATTGCCTTTTGTTCACACGACTCTCGAGATTGACTCTTGATTAGGGGAGAGCAAAGTTGTCATGTTCTATGGTTGTCAGAAACTAAATCCCTTCTTGTCTAATCAGGGAAGTTAATTCCTCCTTGAACATTCGAGAAAGTTTCTAGCGAACTCTGAGCTACGCTGGCAAACCCAAAACTTAAGTCTAGTATCGACAGTAGTAGACCTAGTTAACGTCTGGCCTAGGCCTTTACTGCTGTAGGTATTATTCCAATGCGCAGAGCCTATTGGGAAGATAGGAACTACACTACAACGCACTGCCTGCACTTCCAAAGGGGATACAAGCAAATTGCTGCCCTTGAACAGCCGCGAGCTGGGCTGTGACCATCCAGGAAGAAAGGGACTGGATTCTCGCCGGGGCTGGCGTAAAGAAAGTTGCTGCTGCCTGTGCATTCCACCAGCCTGCTGGCATCCACGTGGGGAGACCGGAGTCCCCGGGGATCCCCCTGAAATTAGCCGGGCCCAGCCGAAGTGTACCGTGAGGGCCGGCAAAGACGATAGGTGCAGGAGGCCGCTACCGGGTGCTGTGGACAGATCCTGGAGGGCGACCCAACCGGCGCCACTGAGACCGGGTTCGCTGTGAGGCTGTGCCGCCGGGAACTGGGGCGGTCTCGTACACCGGGGACACTGCACTGTGACTTGTGCGTGAGGTGCCTTGGCTCTCCGCCTATGTCCACAATGCCCAGAAGCCATCATTGCCTGGGCGTCCGCCTACCTGCGGAGATGAGGGCCCGCAGACTGTGGCCTATGAGTAATTTCTTTTGGGTGGGTGTGCCCCACCAAAGCGGCCCCGGGGAGCTGACCGGGGTAAAAAGAGCGTTGGCCTGGGGATTGAGGTGTTGCTGGCGTCCCCTGATCTCACGGGGTGCGGTCAGGGGTTGCCAGCGGAGCAGCGTACTCCAGCGTCTCCAACGCAGGACGGAGAGCGGTGGGATAGGTGCTGGGACAGGCACGCATGCAGGCTCCACTGTGGGTCTGGATACTTTGTTTGCACATGTCACTTTAGATGTTACAATGTTGCACTGTCACTTTATTTGTTCATTTAAAAACTTTATTGCTAACATTGCACTGTTACTTTAAGATTTGCACAAGCATAAAAAAGGCAAAAAATGGTGGCGACTTCGGGTTTGAGAAAGACCGCTTGTGCGGTCGAAAAGCGTTACCTGACAGTATGTGGCTAAAATAAAAACTCAAACAGGCGATCCTGAGCATGCTGGAGTCTGTTCCAAACTGTGTGAGGAGGCATGGAAACAAATATATATATGTTATGTGATCAAGGTCCTCCGGGGCTGAAACGCGTAATGGCTGACAAACTGCAGATGGAACAATAAAGAATATTGTTTGCACCTATCCATGGTCCGTGCTCCAGTCTTTGCTGAGGAGGAGTAGCAAGTGGTAGTTGGAGTGATCCATATATATATATATATCTATGTTGCACATCACTGTAACCCAAGCCCTTACCTATGGCGAGCTTGCAGCGGGGTAGCGAACACCTCCCTATACCAGCGCACCACTTCACCTCTATCACACGTCCATTGGACAGCAAATAAAGAGAAAGGGTCATGGCTCCATTACGATTCAATCGTGTTTACTTTTCAAAATTGCAGCAAAAACACCAAACACGTTTCAGAGTTTACAGCTCCTTGATCATTGGTCCTGGTTACATATAATCCCTCGTCATTTTAAAACACCATGTGATACATTGTATAAACAACACAAATAATGGACTCTCCATTGGGGCCAGGGTGAAATCAAACGAGTCGGTCATTTTAGACTGTGTTTATACATCATTCATTGAGTATATTCAGAAGCCAATAATTACTTTTTTTAACACTTATCATCGGAATCAAAGCTCATCAATTTTACAGTTTAGTTCTCAAAACTCTCCATTCATACACTTGCGCAAATGCATTGTGATATTCAAGGCACATCATATGTATCATATAATAGAGTATTCAATTTAACCAACAATAAAGTTAAGCTAAAACAAGATTATGTGCATCAGCCACCATCCATTGGGTCATGGTCAGGGTAAACCCCTTTATCTCCATAATTCTGTCACCAGATATTCACCTATTCACCAGTGATAGTTATAAGGTAATCAGTATCTGTGATGGCATTAATGATATCTCCTATTATTCGGAGCTATTTTGTACTTACTTTCAGGCCTCCAGTGCCGTACAACTCTACCATCTATCCAGTTGAGGTTCTTGTTCACAATAATCTGGCTCTTTACATTATTTAATGCGTACCCCGAGATCTTCCAGAAACCCTAAGCCTCTTGTTCTATAGCTATTATAGCTTTCTCGAGATCCGAGGTCACAAGGGCAAAATCATTTGCATAAGCCATGATATTTGTTTCTAGACCATGGCTGATTATAGCCGGGTTTTTCTGGTTGTTTTCAAGCTTTTTATGAAAGGGTCTATATATATATATATTGCAAAGAGAAACGGGGAGCAGGGGCAACCCTGGCGGGTCCCCCTTGTGATTTCAAACTGCTCGGTTAGTTGCCCATTTATTAATACCGTAGCTGTAGGACTAAGGTATAATGCTTTAATACCTCGAATGGCCTTAGGCCCAAAATTCTTTTTCTGCATGACACACCAAAGAAACCGCCAGGGGACCTGATTGAATGCTTTTTCAACATCAAGAATGTAATAGTGCCATCGGTTCTCCTGTGGTCTGTGCTGCATCAAACAGAGTAATGGTCCTTCGAATATGGTCTTTTGTGCTCTTTTTGGGAATAAACCCTTGCTGCCTCTTGGAAACAAGATATTCAATTTTAGTAGATAATCGAGACACAAGAATTTTGGAATCGATTTTGGAGTCTCCATTGAAGAGTGTGATTGGGCGATGAGAGCCCATTTGTAAAGGAGGTTTATCTTTTTTAGGAAAGATAATAATCTTGGCTGTCGGCCAAGACGAGGGTTGGGTCTCGCCATAAAAATTTGGACCTCCAGGGTCTTGAAGATATCTCTAATCTGAGGAGAGAAAATGTTATAGAATTCGACAGGTATACAATCTGTACCTGATGTCTTGCCATCTGGTAAGTTTGTCAAAGTTGTGGCAATTTCTTCCTGAGAGGGAGGATCCTCTAGTTTCCACGATGATCTATGCTGAGGCGTGACAGCAAGACTGAATCGAGAAAATTGTCAATCTTTTCCTGCCTGGTTTCCTGTTATCCAATATCCTCTTCTGTATACAGGCCTAGATAAAAATCACGAAAGGCTGTTCGAATTTCATTCGGATCACTACTGGTTCCTCCTGCAGGAACCTGGATAGAATATATCCCATTAGTAGTGAGATGTTACCTAGTTCTTATGGCCAACTGGTGACCAGTATCCTCGCTTCATTCTACAATCTACAAATACTTACCTCCTTTATGCATCTATATATTTTAAATGTACTTATGGAACGATATATTTATCACTTTCAAGCATTTGCAATGCCTTAACCAATTTCTCAGCCTATACTTCTCTCAATATATCTTCTAGCCCAATTTTCTGACTGATCTCATACTTCTTTCCACTACTCTTTCCAATGCACTATCCTATCTCTCCCTCTATACATCTATCAATAAATCCTCTACATCCACTCTCTCGTTTATCCCAAACCCCATACCACTTCTATGATCCCCAAAATAACCCTTTCTAGACTCTCTCCTACTCTACCCCTCCTTGCATCATCTGACACCTCTTTTACTATACCGATCCCCAAAACAAACCTTTCTAAACTCTTCCCTCTGACTCTTCCCCTCCAAAAACCCTTTTTACTCATCCAACAGCTTCCTCCTACTGCTATGACTTAAAAAAAAGAAAGAATACAAAAAAAATCCTTCACTCTTCTATCCCTCCACTATCCTTTTCAATCACAATAACAGACTAACATGTTCACTTCTCAAATTCCATATTCTACTATACTAAATTCCCCACTAATCCTTTATGGGTTCCAGAGTAGCGTGCTACTCACCAATAAAGCGTTTCAACACCCAATCAGGGTTACAAGTACTATATAAATGCAAACATTTTTCTCTTTTCTACACCTCCCCAACTCTTTTTAATCCAAATAGCTGACTAACATATCCACCACTCAAATTAATTTCATGTTTCACCATACTAATTCAACACTGATCCTTGTGGGTTCCAGAGTAGTGTGCTACTAGCCAAAAAAGCGCTTCAAAACCCCATCAGGGGTAGCAAGCGCTATATAAATACAATCCTCTTTCCCTCCTCTATCTTGCCACTTACCCTTCTCTATCCAAATTACTTCATATTTCACTATACTGATTTTGAACACTAATCCTTTATGGGTTCAGGAGGAGCATGCTATTCACCAGAAAATCGCTTCAACACCCATCAGGGGTAACAGGTGCTATATGAATGCAAACCTTTCTTCCCCTTCTATCCCTCCGCTATCCTTCTCACTAACCCTGGGGAAAGCACTACCCTACGCTCGCGTAGTTTGCGCTACTTCGCACTATGCGAATTGCACGTAGCACACTGCAGACACGCTTAGCGTTGTGCAGCGTTCATTTTTTGCTTGCTCGCGATCCTCAACGTCAAGTTGGCGACCGCAAGCAAGCAAAATGACATCCCGGCGAGACTTTTTCCTCATTCGCGATCGGCAACATCAAGTTGCCGATCGCGTGCGTAGAAAATACATATCCCGGAGAGATTCTCAGCTCAGGGAGGTCAGGTTTCTCATTGCAAGTGGTCGCGTATGCTCGCGACCGCTCGCGATGAGAAACTACCAGTCCACGTTGAGAAAGTTGACGCTCGAGTAAAAATTTACTTGAGCGGCAAAAAACGACAGCTCGCACTGTGCAAGAGGCCGTTTTCAATGATTGCACAGTGCCGGATGCTTGTCCGCACTGTGCAATCATTGAAAATGGCATCTTACACAGTGCGAACAGGCTACTACGCAGTTCGCGGTGTGCTACGCATAGCTCTCATAGTGCGAAGTGCACTTCACGTAGCTCTACTTCGCGAACTACGCCCAGGGTTAGTTCTCACTCCAAATAAATGACTAATATCCACCACTCAAATTACTTTCATATTTCACCATACTAATTCACCACTAATTCTTTATGGGTGTCAGTGACATACAAGTGAACTCTTACCACGACTTGCACAGGAGCAGATGATGCTGGTTCCCAACTCCACCCCAAGGCTACACAGATCAGTTCTGAATTCTGAATCTATGCACCCCTAGCGGGGAAGGGGGATTTTGGATAAAATAATGAATGAGAAGAGACTGCTCTGGATCTGTTCTTCAGCTTTCACTTGTCTTTTTCTCTTTCTTTCTTGTCT
This sequence comes from Lissotriton helveticus, assembly GCF_964261635.1. Lineage (NCBI taxonomy): Eukaryota > Metazoa > Chordata > Amphibia > Caudata > Salamandridae > Lissotriton > Lissotriton helveticus. The sequence goes on along the minus strand of NC_136065.1, from coordinate 597,813,265 downwards.
TTACTTGGTCTTGGTTGATCATCTAATGCACACAATACATTAAGAAAATACGCATTAACCTCCCTACTCTTGTATCAATAACTGTCTCTTTTCCTTGACTACCTACCCTTCTTGTCCAGAGATTTAGCTCCTCTTCTTTCTGATTTATTTATTTTTTTCTGGTCTACACTAGTGTGTCTGTTTCTTATCTGCAAATACAATTCCTGATTAGTATTCTGTCTAGCTTGTTTCCTTATTTTATACTAATTACATGTATCCTTTCCTTCTTACCCTCTTGAATTAACTCTTGTCTTCTAACTTTCTTCCTCTTCTTATTATAACATTTGTTTGTCTTTTCTCACTGGTAAATGTCTTAATCCTGGTTCGAGGTAAGTACTCTGTGTATTCTTACACCAATTTCCAATACAATGTCTATGCCTTTTGTATCGTAAAGACCTCTCAAGGTGGTTTCAGGTTATAGTTAATCTTTCTTCTAGGTCGCACTACTCTGGGCGAGTCTTCAGGAATCTGGAAAACTTCCTGCTCGGTAAGTCTTCTGTACACGAGCTCTTTTTAATGAACGGGTTAAGGAGAGAGGGAAAGGAAGGAGGGATAAGGGTTTGGAAAAGAACTCGCAATTTCACTTTTGGTCGTTCTCAGTTGGTAATTCTGTTATTTCCAAAGTATACTTAAAATACGCTCTCGAAAATATTCTTTGACAGTTTATCATGCTCAGTTTTTCCTGTCACACAATAATAGTTCTCTCAACTGTAACGTGCTAGAATTATTAACAGAAGTCTTATCTGTAGTCTCTCAGAACTCTTCACCGGAACTCTAGGAACAACGTCTTCTCTGACTGGAAATCTTGGTGAAGTGCGCATTGCCATTAGCGCGAGCGCTTCACCTGAATGTTTCATCACGAACATTAGACCGCCGCCTCTCCTAGCGTGCCGACGACATTGGTGGCCATCTTGGAATTCCATGTGTGAAGCAGGGAACACCAACTCTGTTTCACTGGGGCAATCTTCTGGTTTACCTTAGTCCCTGAAAGGTTCAGAGCGCACATTCTCCTACCTGAACCCACAGGAGATTTAAGAGTTCTGACAATGGGTTTCCGGAATAGCGTGCTTCATCACCCCATCAGGTATAACAAGCGCTATATAAATTCAAACCTTTATTCCATTTCTAGCCTTCTGCTATCCTTCTGAATCCAAATAACTGACTAACCTATCCACCACTCAAAATTTACTTGCATGTTTTACTATGCTAATTCAACACTAATCCTTTATGGGTCCCGGAGTAGCATGCTACTCGCCAAAAAAAACGCTTTAACGCCTAGTCAGGGGAAGTAAGCGCTATACAAATGCAATTACAATTACAATACAATAGAGCAATATGTGCAACAATGAAGCCTGGATGATGTCATCAGGGATGCCATCAATTATATCAATTGAGATGTCATGAGTGATGTCATAAATATTGTTATAGCACATGTCATGAGTGATGTAATATGTGAGGTCATAAGCAGTGCAAGGCAGGACACAGGTTTTAGTTATCTCTGCTAACTTTAACTGGTACATTTTTGTTGTTTATTTAGTTCAAAACATTATTTTGTCACTGAGATATTCAGCTAACTATAGTATTACTTTCCCACTTGGTTCCTCAGTGAAATGTTAAGGTTTACAACAACAACAAAAATGATCTTTTTATTACACCACCTCGCAGACAAGAAAGTGATATATGGGAGCACTTTACTATACCTTCTGGGGAAAAGAAGATAACAGCAAAATATGTGCAGTTCAATGTTTGCCGCAAGCAGTTATCCAGAGACTCTGCAAAGAAGTATTCACATCACATGGGACAAGCTCCATGTGGAGGCACCTAAAAATAATTCTTGAAAGGGTCTACACCCAGAGGATGCGAGAGAAAACAGGTGCAGCAGGACAGTCAACCTCAAAGCAGCCTTGGGAGAACCATCATCAGCTACAGCCATTACAATACCAGCTGCCTGTGAGGAATTGAGTGACATGGTTATTTACTGGACGAAATGCCACATGCTTGTCATTGTAAAAATGCCTTCTGTTGGAGCATTCTTTGATACAGTGAAGAAGCATCGATCTCAGTTTTTTTTGTTTTTTTTTTGTTGCTGTCAGTGACCATAGAATGTTTTTTGAGACTGAAGCCAGTTGCTTCTTGCACTTCCCCATCCTTACCCTTTTTACTACCCTGTTCACCTTTTGTACAAATGATAAAAAATAAAAACAATTGCAAAGTGTTAAACTAAACCTGCTAGAAAAATAACGTTTTTTGTTAGAACCACCACCTGGTCAAAGAAAAAGCAAACTCTGTGTTTTAATATGTCAGTCACTATATCAGTGTGAGAGTGGGTGTGTCAGTGTGTGCATCAGTGCATGCCTGGATGTGTAAGTAGATGCATTAGTGTTTGGCTGGGTGTGTCAGTGTCAGCTTTGGTGTATGCATGGATGTGTTAGTGTCTGCATTGGTATGGTCCTGGGTGTGTGAAAGTGTGTCTTAGTGTGTTATTGGATGCATTAGTGCTTGGCTGGGTGTGTCAGTATCTGCATTTCTGTATGCCTGGGCATGTCAGTCTATGAATCGGTGTGTGCCTGGCTGTGTTATTGGATGCATTCGCATTTGACTGGGTGTGTCAATGTCTGCATTGCTGTATGCCTGGGTATGTAACTGTCTTTACTGGTGTGTCCCTGGGTGTGTTAGTGTATTCATCAGTGTGTGCCTAGGCATGTCAGTGTATGCATGACTGTGTCCCTGGGCATGCTAGGGTATGCATTAGTGTGTGACTGAGTATGTCAGTGTATGGATGAGTGTCTGCCATGCTGCCTTACTGTATGCATTAGTCTGTGCCTGTGTGCATTATTGGATACAATAATGTTTGGCTGTGTGTGTCACTGCCTGCTTTGGTGTATGCCTGCCTTTGTCCATGTCTGTATTGGTGTATGCATGGGTGTATCAGTGTATGCATCAGTGTGTTTCTGGACATATTATTGGATACATTAGTGTTTGTGAGGCTGTGTTAGTGTCTGTACTAGTGTGTAGTTGCATGTGTAACTGGCTGTATCAGTATGTATATGGGTTTCTGAGATGCTGTATCAGTGTTTGTCTGAATGTCTAAGTGTCTGTATAAATATGTGACTGGGAGCGTCATTGCCTGTATGATTGTATGCATGGGCATGCCAGTTTCTGTAGCGGAGTGTGGCTGGGTGTATCAGAAGTTGTATCAATGTGTGTCTGGTTATGTCAGTGGCTGTATCAGTGTGTCCCTAGGTGTGTCAGAGGTTGTATCATCATGAGCCTGGGTCTGTCAGTGGCTGTATCAGTGAGTGTGTGGGTGCGACAGTCGCAGCATTGTCTGTGCATGAATTTGTCAGTCTCTGTGTAGTTTATCACTGTATGATTGGGTATCAGAATATCTGTTTTGGTGTATGTGGTTGGGTGTAAGAGTGGGTGTATCAGTGTATAACTGGCTGTACGAGTCACTGTATCGGTGTGTGCCTTGGTATGCGAGTCACTGTATGAGTGTGTGAGTCAGTGTGTATATAGCTGCATGGGTGTATGAGTCTATCTAAGTAGCAGTTTTCATGTGCAAATTGGTGTGTAACTGGCTGTATGATATTTTGAGTGTCAGTACCTCTGTAAATGACTCCATAGGTGTGCGAGTTCGTGTATGAGTGCATGTGTGGGTGTGTTTGTGACCTGTAACTAAAATACATTCTTATAACTTTATAAATACATTTTATTAACACATTACAAAAACATTAAACCAAACCATTAGCAAACAAACACAACTTAATTAACTATTTACAAATACACTTTTGTACACAAGTACTTTCAGGAAGCACAAAACAAAGTGATGCTCTAAGGAATCTTACAATACCTTTAACCTGTTATGTTGCTACCGCGATTTCGCGGTAGTGCGGACCTTTCGCAAAACGGGCGGGGGCTGCGTCGGCCGTTGGACGTGCGCAGCACTACGAAAGTAGTGCTCGCAACGTCCAACTGCCGACGGCAGCACTTATGGGGTTAAGGGAAAAAAAGTTATAGATAAATATCGGTACTTTCAATACTTGCAGCAAGCAGTTATCCATGGCAATTACAGAGAATTATTTACATGGGGCAACTTATTGAAACAGCCAAGTGCTTTTGGCACGCTACAACAAGGGCACATTGGAATGAAATGGAGGAACTCCTCCTGCACCTCCCAGAGGAATACTAAAGAAGGGGGTATGAAATTGTTGATGAAGGGAAGTTAATTACTAACCATTCCATCAAGTGTGCACTAGATTCCACTGACACTGCAGCAAGAGGCATAAATACTAGCCTTCTCCTCTGTAGACATGCTAGGCTTTGTGTCTCAGGTTATAAACCTGAAGTACAGCAAGCGATACTCAATCTCCCATTTGACAAAGAGCCCCTCTTTGACCCAAAAGTAGATACCGCCGTTGAGAAAATTAAAAAAGACACTAAAGTAGCAAAATCTACGGGGGCTCTACAACCCGCCACCTTTTGTGGGTCTTTTTGTTGCCCAACTTTCAAACAAGGTACCAGATCTGCCACTACAGCCACTACATGATTCTCCAACAAGCCACAGTCACCCACCTCTAAAACCTACTACAGGGGCTTATTTCGAAGTAACAATTACAAAGGCTGTGGTCGCAGAAATTTGACCCATACCACAAATACAAACACAAACCAATGACTTGCTTGCTATTCCGCCCAAAGGTTTAACACCTGTAGGGGGATGTCTTCAAACATTTTATGCAGCATGGAAATCCATCACAACCTCCTCAGGGGTAAAAAGTTCTATATAAATACAAACCTTTTCCCCTCTTCTATCTCTATACCCTTCTGAATCCAAATAACTGACTAACATATCCACCACTCAAATTACTTTCATATTTCACTATATTAATACTTAGGGCCAAACGAAAAAGTGATTACGCTGCCATTGTAGGCGCCAAAAGCCACGTATGGCCCTGGCGAATAATAATTCGAAGGAGATCTTCACCATTGTTCAAAATTTTATGTCCCCTAGCGCACTGGTGCGAGCAATGCTAGTATCAGATTCCTCCAAGTTTTTTGTGGATAGAATTTGCAGCATCCAAACTACTTTCTCTGCCCCTGTTGGAGGGCTTACAGCTTCCTTGTCTGGCCATCTGATGGCTGCTATGTCTAATACGCTGTCAACCTTTGCGCCTGTAGATTTATCTGATACGCTAAAAATTCTTAAAGCTTTGAAGTCTGGCTCTCCCAACGACCCTTGTGCCGCCAGACTCTTGGCCGCTGCTGCTGACATTTTTAATCCCGAAGTCAACCAAATCATCAATATGTCCCTCGGAGAGGCCAAGGTCCCAATTTCTTGGAAGCAGGCACTGATTCTCGACATTCTTAAAAAGCTGTCTCTCGATCCATCAATCCCCGTGAACTACAGGCCAATCTCGCTCCTGTCAAGTCTAGCTAAGGTTTGAGAGAAAGTAGTCACTAATCAGCTCACTAACTTTGTGGAGGTATCCAGCCTGCTGCATCTAGCTCAATCTGACTTCCGAGCGGCCTACAGTACAGAATCAGCTCTGGTAGAGGTGGCAGAGGCAATTCGAGAGTGTTTGGTTACCGGCCGGAGGGCAGCTTTGGTCATGCTAGACCTCTCGGCGACACAGTGCCTCATTCCCAGCTCCTTAATTGCCTTTCGGATATTGCCCCTGCTGGTTCTGTCTGGGCCTGGATTAGGTCCTTTCTCAAAGCTCGAACGCAGCAGATTTGGCTTCCTCCATGTATCTCTGTGCCTCAGCACATGGCTACTGGTTTCCTGCAGGGTTCATACCTCAGTCCCCTCTTATTTAACATCTATGTTACAAAGCTGGTTTATCTAGCGGAATCATTAGGGGCTAAGGTGATGGCCTACGCTGACAACACCCAGCTCTTGTTCTCTTGGGGAAGAGATGGCAAATCAGTCCAGTCTGCGCAACACTGTCTAACCTCTGTCTTCCACTGGCTGGCCCAGGCTCAGCTGAAGTGTAATGAAGGGAAGTCAGAGGATCTCTTGTATGGGACCTTTCCAGTTAACTTCAGAGCGAAGCTGTGGTCCCCTGGCCTTTCCTTGCCCAGCGCAGGGAATAATACTTCAAAAAATCTAGGGATCTGGTTCTCTGAGAATCTGAATTTCTCCACACAAGTTAAGAAGCTCGCTGGGACGTGTGTCGGCACCTTGAAATCACTGAGAAAGTTTCTTTCCTTTCTTCCAGGACCTGCTAAAGAAACGGTGGTCTGTGTGTTGATTTTTTCTCGTCTCAATTACGCCAATGCCCTTTATGTGGGCATTCCTGGCTACCTCTTAAGAAAATTGCAGGTAGTCCAAAACTATGCTGCCAGACTTCTTCTAGGCTTGTCCAACAGGTGCAGTGTGCACGTTCATTTGCGCTCGCTGCGCTCGCTTCCTGTTGAGGCCCGAATTCAATTCAAATTTCTCTCCATCGCCCACAGTGCCCTCTATGGCAGAGGCCCCAGTTATCTTCAGAAGAGATTTGGCTTTTACAATCCAGTGAGACAGTTGCGCTCCTCTTCGCAACTTCTACTGCAGACTCCCAGATTCTATCGTCAAAGGCTGGGCGGATGTTCACTTGTCAGGAAAGCGAGCCTGGCCTCGAATGCTTTGCCCTGGGGTTGCGGAGCATTCAGGATCATGTGATCTTCAAGAAAAAGCTTAAAACTTTCCTTTTTTAGTTGCCCCTCTGGTACACTTTTCCTTTACCTCTGCACGCGCTGGGACACTCTGCCGAGTCATAACATAACATAACATAGCAATCCTTTATACGTTCAGGTGTACCATGCTACTCGCCACAAAAGCGATTCAACACTCCATCATGGTTAACAAGCTCTATATAAATGCAAACCTTTTCCCTCTTCTACCCCTCCGCTATCCTTCTCAATCCAAATAACTGACTAATATCCGCCACTCAAATTACTTTCATATTTTGCTATCCTAATTCACCACTAATCCTTTATGGGTTCTGGAGTAGTGTGCTACTCGCTAAAAAAGTGCTTCAACACCCCATCAGGGGTAACAAGCGCAATATAAATACAAACCTTTTTTACCTCTTCTATCCTTCCGCTATCCTTCTGAATCCATATAAGTGACTAACCTACCCACCACTCAAATTACATTCATATTTCACTATACTAATTCAACACTATTCCTTTATGGGTTCCGGAGTAGCGTGCTACTCACTGAGAAAGCGCTTTGTCGCCTAGTCAGGGGTACTAAGCGCTATATAAATGCAATTACAATACAATACAATACTTAAAAACTATTTCAGAAAGTGCACAAGTAAATCATGCAGGACAAAGTAGGTGCAGCAGGACAATCCACCTGTACAACTCCCTTGGGAGGACCACCACCAGCTGCAGTCATTATAATAGCACCTGCCTTCAAAAATGTAAATGAGATACTAACTCACTATGTGAAATGCCACATGTTTCGCACCGTACAAATGTCTTATATGGGTGCATTTCCCCGATTTTATTGCTCTCAGTTTCTATACTCCTACATCAAAAGTGATGCACTGTTGAATGAATCATCAATGAACACTGAGGAAAAACAATCATGCATATTTTACAAAAAAACTAAAAACTTGGTTTCTAACTCTGTGATGTGCAGAATATATATGGGATAACGTAAACAATGTTTTCACACAAACAAACTGTAACCCTAAAGGCATCAAATTCATGACACTAGGAGAACTTTGCTCTTTGGATCTGGCAAATGTTTGCAGGTGCTTCAAGTACACATTTGAAAGTATGCTGTCCTTTATCTGCACCAAAAAAAATACACTTCTTGGCGAAATTACTGATTTCTTTACACATAAATAGAACAGTTGCTCCTCATATCCATATACAGTTGTGGGTAAAAGATGCACCTAAATTTGGAACAGGCACAGATGACTGTACTTTCTTTCATAAAACAGTACATTACATGTACCATTCCAAAAGACAAGGAAAAAAGCATTAAGCAGGAAGTACCGCATATCCATTCACAACCATGTCCAAAGTAATGTCAGCAGAAATATGTCTTTGTTTTCTTAGCTCCCTGTTGAACCTTCATGTATTTCTCAATCTAAAGCCAGTTCTTTCTTTTCAGTTGTTGTATAAAGCTGTTAGAAAGAGCTTCTTAAAAACATAATAATACTATTTACCAACATTTCAAAAGTACCCCACTAAGCCCTCCCATGACTGCCGCTGCATTTAATCCTGCACTCCTCTGGGGTGAATTCATACTTACTGGCAAGGGCCCCCTTCCTAATGGGATACCTCAACCGCTTTGCCTTCTCTATTGCCTCCAGGGCGTCCCTTCCATCACCAGGAAAAGTACTGTATAGGACATCCCCCCCATCCTCTTCAGAGATCCTCTGTACCTCCAGTGATACTTCATATGCCTGAAGCAACCCGTCTATATAACCCTCCTCCTTAAAGTCAGGTACCAAGTTTCTGGGTATATGGACTTTTTGTCATGCAATGGACACAGTAGTTTTGCTCCCACCATTAGTGAGCTATTTATGGATATTGTTAGGGGCATGCTGACTTGCTCTGACATGCGGAGCTATAATTGGAGATATAGTGGCTATTTCTAACATGATGGCCTGTTCATGACAAACAACGGGTCATGCCAGCTAACCCTGACCTAATGACCCTTCAGCGACATATTCCTTGGCATTCTAAGTGACATGGTAGCTAGCTATGACATGATGGCCAATTTAAGCATATTGTGTCATTTCTATGGACATTCTGGCTGACCTTGGCATATAAGCTCATCAGTGATACATTTTTGGGCATTCTAGAGACATGATGGCTAACCCTGTCCAACGGTGACACGATTACAGGCATTTTGGTGCCATGCTGAGTTAGGCTATCTCTGGCATGATGGCCCATCAGTGACCTATTTCTGAGCTATCTTTGGAAATTGTGTCACTTGCTAACTCGGACACTTGGCCCACATGTGCCACAAGCCTTTTAGGAGATGTGCATTGCTTCTAAGACTGTTATGATGGCCCTTTAGATGCATTTTTTCTTTACATTCTTAGGGTCATGCATTTTTGGCTTAAAGTGGTGGGACAGACATTTATTGACATACTTCTGTGCATTCTTGGGGTCATTCAGTACTTGCTAAGCATAACATGATTGCCTGTTTGTGACAGATAACTACCCCTTCCTTGGAGCATGCTGGCTATCCTTATCTATCATTGGCCCATTAGTGAATATTTGTTCTATTTCTTAGTGATATTCTGGCTTTCACTGGGATTACACTAGCCCATCCCTGTCATACTGTGGCTATCGCTGACACAATTTTGGCTAGCCCTAGCACATCAGTTGTCAATCCTTGACTTGTTGCTTCTATTCATGACATAATTCTGGCTATCCTTTGCATAGTGATAATGACAATTCTTGCTATATAAAGGTAAATTATCCCAAGTACCATTGTTTTTCCATGTATGATAGAATTATACATCCGTTTTTAGTGAAAATTGACAAGTTTATGGTTGGGGATCAAAAACATTGTTGCAATGATATTCATGCATTTTTCTTCTCCTTATCTTTTAAATGCATTCTTTGTATGATACTTTTCTTCCTATCTCCAGTTTTGAAACCTCTCTTTGCAAGTCCCTTCTTTCAGTCTTCCTTTACTTGGATTCTCCATCTTCCCCTCCGCAGCTGCTCAATGGTACAACCTTTGAAAAAAGTTGTTACCAGTGTTCTTGGGTTGTCAGTTGGTCGTGATGAGATAAGCTGCAGAGATGTGAGGGTTACAAAGATACAATAAACCTTTTGTTCTATGTACTCCAAGCAGTTCTGTTCATAGTAAAATAGACATCTCAAAACGGGAGGAAAGAATGTTTTTTCATGGCAATAAATAATTATGTTGGTGAATTGAGCTTATTCATCCAAAATTAAAGCACATTTCATGGTGAAATTCCTGTTTTTTCTAAAGTGGCAAGCACATGTTTCAAACCAAATGACTGCTTTTCCGAAATGTATCTGAAGCTGATATTTTAACATTAGTTCACAATGAGTTTCGCTGCAATATTGTTGATTTTGCTGTCTTGCTACCGGGTGGCATTGCTTGCCATTGTTCTAATTTCATCACTTATATGTGTATATTTTATCATCTTCATTATGTTTTTATCAAACAAATGGGTATGGAAATACTTCACCAATCCACCAAATGAGAAAAAAGCTAAAAATGTGCAAAGGAGTTTTCTTTTGCGATGAAAATCATGCTCCAACATTTAAGAATACCAATACACTAATATGCCGAAAATACACAACTCTGTCTGAAAGTCTTTTCTGCTTCAGAAATCCAACACCTCAAACCTTGCCTGTACCTCATCCTGACATGGATTCTCAGTGCAACCCAATCAAGGAAGAATTCCTTTTATTTGTCAAGATCAACAAACTAGAAGTGGTACAACCCTGGCTCAATGTCATAAACCTCGACGGTGTTAAAACACCAAATTTCCCTGAATGGCAAGTCATTTTGTTTCCCATTGGGCATCTTGTCCTCAAGAAGCACAAAGCCAAAAAAACAAAGTTGGCCTGGTACCAGCTTGTTACATTCTAGTTTAGCTTTGTTGTTTTAGTTTAATATTTATGCTTTGCTTGCTGCCTGGAACTTAGAACTTATGATGCATCTGCATCTTGCGAGTTGTATTCTATGTTCCACTGCTGACAGTTATTGCTTTACCAAGAACTGTTTAACATGCTGTGCCTTGTTCTGGATATCATTAAATCCTTTATTTTTACCTGCTGTTGGATTACTTTAATATTTTACATTGGCGACGAGGGACTGAGAAGATCTTACAAGTCACGTTATTTGCAAGCACATGTGCGGGGAAGCTCTCTCGGACCCACAGCATTTCATCCGATCACCTAGAGATTTATTCTGTCATCTGCCGAGCTCATTGGATTATTGATCTCGAAAATCCGGAAGTTCGTGCTACTTTTATTTCTATTTTATTCATTTTTATGCAATTTATAAGTTTTTCAACGACGATCTTCAGTCTCATCATTCTGCCTTCATTTGATTGGTTACCGGCTGTGACACGCTCCTTTTATGATGTGTCAGCACAGCGGTAATCGTTCTCTAGTAACGTGAGGGAGCAGCACTTACAACACTCCTGATTGGCCACGTCCTGCGTCATCACGCTGGTGGCCATATTGGTAGAGTGATCTTGTCGTAGCTGTGACCGCGTTAACTGGAAGCACCCGAAATACTTCTTCTGAGACAATATTTTACTTTAGAGACAATTGAAGTAAGTTTTACCACATATCAAGTCTTTTTACTTGTTTTCTAGATTTCTGAAACGATATATTTCCGGCATATTTTCAAAGAATATTTTTCTAGAGATCGTTTTTATTCATCACCTTATTTTTCGACGATTCTAAGTTGCAGTATTATATTCCTGTGGAATTTGGACCATTATATGTTCATTGTACACATGATACCCAACTATATTATTCTACTTGTTATTTTTTATCAACTCAAACTTATTTTATTTCCAAAGGTGTTGTGCTTGTGACAGTCCTTATTATAATTAACAGTTTAGGACTTTCAGCTATTATATTCTTATGTTTTACAATATTTCTGGAACAAATTTTGTGGAAGATTCAGTCTGAACAACTATATTACTACCTTATCTTACGACACTTCTGGAATATATTTTGTGGAAGTTTCATTCTGAACAATTATATTGCTACGATGAAATTTTATCCTCCATCACAATCTTTACAAACAAAAGGTGATCCACCTATTCCCCGGACAAGGTGGAAAGAAGAGTTTTTTACTTATCTTAAAGCTATGGATGGTGAACGCATGTCCGCTGAAAGAAAAAAGAACATATTCTTACACTGTCTTGGATCTGAAGGACAGTTAGTATTTAGGACTCTTCCACCTGTCAGATCTGGGGGTGATTGTAAAGTGTATGATGAAGCTATTTTAAGGATTGAAGGGAGGTTAAAGCCTATTATGAGTATTGCTCTTAATAGATCTAAATTCTATACTCGTGTTCAAGATGAAAATGAAAGTTTTGACCAATTTCTCACTGCTCTTCGTGCCCTATCTTTGCATTGTAACTTTGGTGTCATAAACAATTGAGGGGGTTTTTAGAGATTTAGATTATCGGGGCGCGCTACCTCAGTTATACGTTACAGGGTTAGAATTGACACGTAGGTATGTAGTGCGTGAAGAGCAGGCGGAAAAACACCCTTAACCGTCTAAAAAAGTCAAGAGACTAAGCAAATATATACAGTTGTGCTCTCGCTACTACAGTATTTTATCATACACACAGTACAATGACTGATATTTATTCATAGAGACAGAAGCAGATTCTTTGGTGTTTTCTTGGTTACAGCAAGAAGATGTTTATTTTCTCCAGACTCTTGAAATTTCATACAAAGCCAGCCGACACGTGTTTCGTCGTGTGCAGTTGAGTCAACACGACTCTTCAGGGCTGATGATACAAGAATGACATATGCAGATTTACTTATGCAGCTAGTCTAGGTCGCATACTGCAAATGGTGACAAAGTGCAGCCAACATGCAGTAGTGCGGTGCGTCTGGGTTGGCGCATGGTGGTCATTTATAGTGATGAGGCCACATACTTAGGAAGTGTGACTCTCCAGGGCTGTGGGTGGTTGCCCTTGGGTGGCGGTCTATTGCCGTGCGATTTCGTGGCAAAGTGCTACAGTGTGTGGTTACATGTCACTCAAACACGGTGATCTTGCACTTTAAGGGATCGAGCGGGGGTGGGTTGATTGAGAAGTGAAAATGGTGGTCTATTGTGCAGGGGTGTTGGTGAGGGACTCTAGCGGTAGCCGGACGTGGATAAAAACAAGTTGCTTCTGAGTGATTTGTGCAAGCTAGTGGAGAGTTCCGTTACCGCGCAAGTGAAGTTGTAGTTTACGAAAAGGGGTAAGGCGTTGTCTCTCGACATGACGGAATATTTACCTTAAAGCTCAGTATAATCTTGGCGATTATGTCTGGACTGGTATTCAATTGTTAGATCATTATGTCATAGAGAGACTGAAGGAAAGAGAAACAAAAAAAAGAAAAATATAATGATTTTCAATGGAGAGGAGGAAAAAATCAGGGAACACAATCTAAAAGGGGCCATGACATCCATTCGGTAAAATAGATGGCTGCAAAACACGCGGTTTCCTTACCGATGTTTTGAGTATCAGTGACTAAAAATAGCAGCTGTGCGTTCTTTACGAGTAGTCACGAAGAAGGTACTAGTTATCAGGCAGTCTGCCTAGTAGTTTGTCAGGAATCTTCCTTTCTGTTTAAGCAATGGGCAGTGAAAAGAAGAGAAAGGAGAAAAGCGAAAGTCATTGTAGTTCCTGACAATTCTAAGCGCGTAGTAGCGCGTTGCTCACAAAGTGCACACTATTGCACATATGCTGTAAGCGGGAGTGTAAATAGGCAAAGTACCTGATTATTGTTGTGCGTTAGGTAGAAACCGGGAGGGGATCCTTCTGGTCGCGAGTGCACTGGAAACGGGTGCGTTTCTAGTCAGGCGGTGCGCTATAAATGGAAAGCAAGAGCACGAGTTAGCTCTCAGAGAGTCCGGTTCTGTACGTTTGCAGAACAAACATTTGTGAAGGGTAGCAGATGGCTCAAGATCTGTGAAGCTGCTTACCCGTATTACGGTCTCCCTCCTCCTTAGGTTCCCGGTCGCCGTCTCTCGGTACGGACACGTGACCGAGTGGGAGGGGTCGTTTTATAAAGTATACTAGACATCAAAGATGTCTAGTTGGCAGTCATTTTTAGAGAAAAAGAATCCGCCATCTTGGATTGGTTAGGTAGTGCGGAGACAGAATGTATTTGCACCGAGGCACCCACAGTTGACTGACCTCATGGGGAAACATGATAATAACCTTAGAGTACGAAATATCGTACCTGTGGCTGGTTATGGTGCGCGAATATTAACGATCTTGGAGTGTTTGAAAATAAAAATTAAAAGTTGACATTGAAAGGGAATTCGTATCTCTGTCACACGGAATTAATAAATCAAATGTATGCCGGCAGAGACGTGTTTCATTTCACCAAACTTAAGAAGGTGAAGGTGAAGAGATACGAGAGTGTCCGTTTTGCCGTTAGTCCTTATGTCTGTTTGTTTGAAGATACTAAGAAGTATAGAAGAAGAGAGGGCGCATCATGAGATTCATCGTAGGTGTACAAATCGCGAGCACTGAGAAGCGGGTGCGGTATTGATAGTGAACCTTAGTGATCCAAGTGGTTAGATCGATGCATGCTCCGTGGCCTGTTGTGTTATATTTAGTGTTCTCAAGTGATTGTGATGGCTCTTAGAGTGACGGTGCCCCCCTGTCACCATATGTTCGTGAGCAACTAGAACTTTCACTTAGTACCAAAAACAGTTACAATCTCATTTGTTACATGATGTGGATACTTAACAAACACAAAGAAGATAAAAAGAATTATACATCGGTGTAAGTCCAAAATCTTTTTGCATGGTATAACGAGTGTTAAGATCTATGTGGGCAGCACCATCAGGGCGTTCAAAGAAAGACTTTCCGAACACATAAGGGCTATACAAAGGAGAGACCCCAAATACCCGGTAGCTTTACATGTAGCGGAATGCCAACCACTGGGGGACGATATCAAAGTTCGTGTCTTCGGAATAGATGTGATTCCCCTCGACATCAGAGGGGGTAACCGCGAATTGAAGCTCAGGCGTAGGGAGGCTACCTGGATCATGCGTTTACAATGCGTGGAACGGGGGCTCAACTATGACCCTGAGCTTCAATTCTTCCTGGGCGACTAGCTAGCCGTCTGGGGGATCCTTCTTTCAGGTAAACCGACTGAACCCATCTGATGTATGAGCGGCTAGGCACTCACAGTGTCACACACAGACACTGCTAGACATGCTTACTATGCACCAGAATGAGGAATATTAACACCAACTGTTTGCAATGTATGATCTTAACACTCGTTATACCATGCAAAAAGATTTTGGACTTACACCGATGTATAATTCTTTTTATCTTAGTATCTTCAAACAAACAGACATAAGGACTAACGGCAAAACGGACACTCTCGTATCTCTTCACCTTCACCTTCTTAAGTTTGGTGAAATGAAACACGTCTCTGCCGGCATACATTTGATTTATTAATTCCGTGTGACAGAGATACGAATTCCCTTTCAATGTCAACTTTTAATTTTTATTTTCAAACACTCCAAGATCGTTAATATTCGCGCACCATAACCAGCCACAGGTACGATATTTCGTACTCTAAGGTTATTATCATGTTTCCCCATGAGGTCAGTCAACTGTGGGTGCCTCGGTGCAAATACATTCTGTCTCCGCACTACCTAACCAATCCAAGATGGCGGATTCTTTTTCTCTAAAAATGACTGCCAACTAGACATCTTTGATGTCTAGTATACTTTATAAAACGACCCCTCCCACTCGGTCACGTGTCCGTACCGAGAGACGGCGACCGGGAACCTAAGGAGGAGGGAGACCGTAATACGGGTAAGCAGCTTCACAGATCTTGAGCCATCTGCTACCCTTCACAAATGTTTGTTCTGCAAACGTACAGAACCGGACTCTCTGAGAGCTAACTCGTGCTCTTGCTTTCCATTTATAGCGCACCGCCTGACTAGAAACGCACCCGTTTCCAGTGCACTCGCGACCAGAAGGATCCCCTCCCGGTTTCTACCTAACGCACAACAATAATCAGGTACTTTGCCTATTTACACTCCCGCTTACAGCATATGTGCAATAGTGTGCACTTTGTGAGCAACGCGCTACTACGCGCTTAGAATTGTCAGGAACTACAATGACTTTCGCTTTTCTCCTTTCTCTTCTTTTCACTGCCCATTGCTTAAACAGAAAGGAAGATTCCTGACAAACTACTAGGCAGACTGCCTGATAACTAGTACCTTCTTCGTGACTACTCGTAAAGAACGCACAGCTGCTATTTTTAGTCACTGATACTCAAAACATCGGTAAGGAAACCGCGTGTTTTGCAGCCATCTATTTTACCGAATGGATGTCATGGCCCCTTTTAGATTGTGTTCCCTGATTTTTTCCTCCTCTCCATTGAAAATCATTATATTTTTCTTTTTTTTGTTTCTCTTTCCTTCAGTCTCTCTATGACATAATGATCTAACAATTGAATACCAGTCCAGACATAATCGCCAAGATTATACTGAGCTTTAAGGTAAATATTCCGTCATGTCGAGAGACAACGCCTTACCCCTTTTCGTAAACTACAACTTCACTTGCGCGGTAACGGAACTCTCCACTAGCTTGCACAAATCACTCAGAAGCAACTTGTTTTTATCCACGTCCGGCTACCGCTAGAGTCCCTCACCAACACCCCTGCACAATAGACCACCATTTTCACTTCTCAATCAACCCACCCCCGCTCGATCCCTTAAAGTGCAAGATCACCGTGTTTGAGTGACATGTAACCACACACTGTAGCACTTTGCCACGAAATCGCACGGCAATAGACCGCCACCCAAGGGCAACCACCCACAGCCCTGGAGAGTCACACTTCCTAAGTATGTGGCCTCATCACTATAAATGACCACCATGCGCCAACCCAGACGCACCGCACTACTGCATGTTGGCTGCACTTTGTCACCATTTGCAGTATGCGACCTAGACTAGCTGCATAAGTAAATCTGCATATGTCATTCTTGTATCATCAGCCCTGAAGAGTCGTGTTGACTCAACTGCACACGACGAAACACGTGTCGGCTGGCTTTGTATGAAATTTCAAGAGTCTGGAGAAAATAAACATCTTCTTGCTGTAACCAAGAAAACACCAAAGAATCTGCTTCTGTCTCTATGAATAAATATCAGTCATTGTACTGTGTGTATGATAAAATACTGTAGTAGCGAGAGCACAACTGTATATATTAACTTTGGTGTGATGACTGATGAAATAATCAGAGATCAAATTATTGTACATGTAAGAAGTAAAAAGGTTCAAGAACAGTTGTGGATACTGGGTGACCCTAATTTGGAAACGACCATTAGCACTGCTAAAGCTTTAGAACAGTCTGATAAATGGATAAAGTCACTTGACAAGGACAACAAAAACTCTGCTTCTTCTAGCACTAGTAGCGAAGTTAATACTGTCAATCCCAATGTACCAAAAAATTCTTCCAGTTTCAAAGGGGAAAGGGATAATAATGCCAGACAATTTTATTGTTATAGGTGTGGCAATCTTGATCATATTGCCTCATTTCCACAGTGTCCTGCCATTGGTAAGTTGTGTAATAAGTGTGGACGAACTGGACATTTCTCTAAGATGTGTAAAACTTTTTCTAAACCTGTTTATAATTCAAAAAGAACAGCTTCATCTTATTCTAAGTTTGGTAATGGTAAAGTGTCATGTGTATCAGATGATGTTACTTGCAATACCACTTCTACCAATGTTGAGTCTGGTATTGTTGTGTCAGTCCAGGATTTAGTTGATGATTCTGACACTGATAAATTACCGTCTCCTAAGTGTATAGTAAACATTTTGGGTAAAGATTTAGAACTCATGGCAGATTCAGGTTCTCCATGGACTATTATTACTCAAGGGTATTGCACTAAGGTTTTCCAACATTTGATTGATATTAATTCACTTTGTGAACCTGATATTATTGCTTACAATTTTGATGGTTCTAAGATTGATTTCATAAGTTTCAAAGAAGTACTCATTCAATTTAAAGGCAATTCAGCTCAAATCAAATTGTACAGTGCTTATAAAGGTGTAAATGTATTAGGTTGGCATGATCAAGCCAAGCTAAGTATAACTTTAAATCCCAGAATGAAACATCCAGTATCAATATTTGCAGTTTCTACATGTGGTACAGATCTTACAAGTTTATTTCCTAATGTATTCTCTGACAAATTAGGAAAACTTAAAGGTTTCAGTCACAAAATCAAAGTTAAAGCAGACTCTGTTCCTGTTAAACAAAAATTGAGAGGAGTTCCTATTAATATCAGGAATGAACTAGAAGAAATGTTGGACAGCATGGTTAAAGATGATATTATTGAAGAAATAGAGTCTTCAGGGTGGGTTTCTCCCATAGTTGTGGCCCTTAAACAAGATAAAAGTATCAGATTGTGTGTGGATTTAAGAGCACTAAACACTAATCTTGTCACAGACTGTCACCCTCTCCCTAACATCAACGAAATGGTGTGTATGTTGGAAGGTGCTTGTTGTTTTCCACTTTGGATCCCCGATCAGCATATCACCAGATTGAGCTTACTGATGATTCGAAACAATTTACAGCATTTATCACTCCTCATGGCCTATTTCAATTCAAAAGGATGCCTTTTGGATTGGCTTCGGCTGCATCTGTTTTTCAGAGAGCGATGTATCATATTTTTAAAGATGTTGGCCTGTTCGTCAAATGCTTTCAGTATGATATTCTTGTGTTCTCTAAAAATGATTGTGAGCATTTTTATCATCTTAAGGAAGTTTGCTCTAGGTTAGAAGATTATGGCTTAACACTCAAAGCCAGTAAATGCAAGTTTTTTTTGTAAATCTGTAGAATACTTGGGTCATACACTTTCAGGTGAAGGAGTTGTACCAAAAAAAGCCTTAGCTGATGCCATTATCAATGCACCTGCTCCTGATGATAAAGGCAAAGTGCTTTCTTTTGCAGGACTATGTGAATATTATAGAGAATATATACAAAATGTTGCCACCAAGATGGAGCCTCTTAGATAAATGATTAGGAAATCTTCTGATTTTGTTTGGTCTGAAAGACAAGAAGCTGCTTTTAAGCAGATTAAAAATGAGGTTGTAAATGCTCCTACTTTAAAGTCTTTTTGTCTGAATAAAAAGTGCATCATTACTGTGGATGCCAGTCTGTATGGTCTTGGCGGTGTTCTTAGCCAGTGTTCTGGCTGGGAGGAATGGTGTGTGGCATTTGCCTCTAGAACTTTGTCTGCTACGGAAAGGAGATACTCAGTAATAGAAAGAGAATTATTGGCTTGCATTTGGGCGGTTGAACATTTTCGCAATTATGTATGGGGAAACAGATTTATTCTCAGAACAGATCATAAACCTCTTGTTGGAATTTTGTCTACTGGTGGGGGCTGGAATTCTACTGCTCGCATTGCCCGATTAACATCTAGGCTCCAGGAATATGATTTCCAAGTTGTGTATGTACCGGGTAGGAGTAATGTCACAGCTGATTTTCTGTCCAGGTTACCTTGCCAGCAGGAAAATGTATCGACTGTTGATCAGGATGTGGATGTTATTGCTACTATTGGAGATTGCGTTTCTCATGAATTTGTAATGTTATCTGAAAAAGAATGGTTTGAAGAAATGTCTAATGACGTTTTATGTCAGCAGATTTTGGATTGTGTCAAAAATGGATGGCCCAAGCAAAAGTGTGTTTCTGCTGAAATCTCTCCGTATTGCCGTCTGTTCTGAAATTGAAGAATCTGGAGGTTTACTGTTTAAGGGAGGTAAGATTATTCCTCCTGTGTCTATGCAAAAAAAATATTTGTTGTTATCTCATCAGGGACACTTGGGAATGTCCTCTATGAAACGTCTTATTAGAGCCAATTTTTGGTGGCCTGGACTTGATAAGATGGTGGATAGAACAGTTAGAGAATGTTCTGAGTGTATAAATAGTGACAAAATGCTTCATGTGTCTTCAGCTCCACTTAAACCTGTGTCTTGGCCTAATTTTCCATGGCAAAAGGTAGCTTTTGATGTTTCAGGACCTTTTCAGCATCTTCCTATTAATGCTCGTTATGCTTTGGTCATTGTGGATTACCACTCCAAGTGGCCGGAAGTTGAATTTGTAGCCAATGCTTCTTCTCAAGTCATTATTTTATTTTTTAAAGAAGTTTTTGCTTGTGAGGGTTCACCAGAAGTCATTGTCACTGACAATGGTGTGAAGCTCATTTCTCATGAAATGGAAACATTTTTCAAAATGTGTAACATCAAACACATTACTACATCTTTATATGAACCGAGAGAAAATGGTCAGGTTGAACGCTTCAATCGAGTTCTCAAGGAAAGTGTTCAATCTGCTTCTTTGTCATGTGAACCATGGATGAATGTGGTGAGAAGGAAATTATGGGTATATTGTATCACTCCTCATTCCGTTACTGGAGTAAGTCGTTTTATGCTTTTGAAAGGTAGAGAACCTTCTTCTGATATCTGCCCATGGTGGATTAAGAAAATTAATAACACTGATGATAAGGTTAATCTTGATGTTATTGCCAAACGTGTTAAAGATAAACAAAACAAGATGAGAAAATTGTTTGATTCTAAAATGAATGTCAAATCTCAGAATTTTGTTGTGGGGGAGTGGGTCAGGATCCAAAAACCTGGTTTCTTGGTGAAAGGAATTTCCAAGTTTTATCCTCCTATTAAGATTGTGAAAATTTGTAAAAACTTCGTCATTACCCAAGATGGAAGAGTATGGAACATACGTAGAGTTGCCAAATGTCATATTCTTAACAAAGATCACAAGTGTAACAAAGTTCATGATGATTGTTTTCCTCCTGTTCAATCCATAGTTTCCAGAGTCAAAAGCAATGTTCGACCCAAAAAATTACCTGGTAGATATTTGTCTTGATTTTTTTTTATTTTGTTAGGGGTAAGATGTGTTACATTCTAGTTTAGCTTTGTTGTTTTAGTTTAATATTTATGCTTTGCTTGCTGCCTGGAACTTAGAACTTATGATGCATCTGCATCTTTGTATTCTATGTTCCACGGCTGACAGTTATTGCTTTACCAAGAACTGTTTAACGTGCTGCGCCTTGTTCTGGATATCATTAAAGCCTTTACTTCTACCTGCTGTTGGATTACTTTAATATTTTACACAGCTCTTTATTCCTAATAGAGTGAAACTCTTTCTTCCAGAAACTAATTTCAGAATTGCTGTTCAATCCCTTGTATTTCTGCGTCTGGATGGTGATAACGTCATCCTTCAGAGTCTCACAGACTCCATATTGACACCCCTTAAGGGCATCCTACACACTGCAGCACATCTCATCCAAGGCCAGAAGAAATATGATTGCGTTATACCCATCCTGATGGAAATACCTCACACCGCTTGACGGCCCTCACAATCTTCAAAACCTGCTGCTTCATTTACAAAATCATCATGACCAGCACCCCCACATATTTTGTACACAAGCTCAATGTCTCTGATTGTTCTTGGCACACCGGCAGCCAGGCCACCATCAGTTGGAGACTAAGAAGTATAACAAAGTACAAATAAGGCAGTTCTCCCTCTATGCATTAAGGATCTGGAACACATTTCCTGGATCCATAAGGCTGCTCCCCCCCTCTCCCAATGCTGCTTCAATTAAGGAAAGAGTTAAAAACAAACCTCTTCAAAGAAAAATATATTTCCATGCAGTAACAATTCAATAACTAGTTACCTCACCTGTCGCTCATTGCCTGCATGCTTTCCTTTGACCCTGTACAGCACTTAGCTAACTTTTTGCCTAGGTCAGTTCTATAGAAATTACATTTACACACATACATAAGAAAGAAGCATTGCATCAGCCTTGGGGGAAGAGAAATCAAGAAAAAAGAGGACAACCAGAGGATACTACTTTTCCATCAGATGTACAGACGGAAGAAGTATCCAAAGCTGATATGAAATGGCTTGAATAGAATTTTATTACACAGACTGCAAAACTCATGTACCTCAAGTACAATACCTGAAGAAGATGAGGAGGCACCCTGATAGAGAGTCCTTTCAATTACCATTTTTTCTCCTTCATTTACTCCACCCATTTTTTTGGAACTAGTCCTAGTGGCTGTTTCAACTAATGGTGGCTGATTAGCCAGCAACCGGTCCCAGGATGCTTGTTTCCGGTCCAGGGAAGACATGGTTTGGCAGTTCAGGCTGGACTATTCCCATGAGGCACAGGGTCAGACTGATTTGCATATGGCCATGTCTGGACTGGGGTGGCGGAGTGAGCTAAAGAATGATGATGGATTAAACCCAGATCAGTTGACTGGGGGTGAGTGCTTGTATTGTCAACGCTCCGTCCATCATTTCCTTTGGTTTTTCTTTGTTTGTCATAAGTCGGCAGGGTATGCTCGGACGTGAGTCCCTTGCTCACTTTGCCACTGGATTCAAGCAAGCCGGGCTGAAGAAGGCTGAAATGCCAGAAACTGGTCCTCAGTAGCTTGTTTCCGGTCCCGGGAAGGCATGTCTTGGCAGTTCGGGCTGGACTGTTCCCATGAGGCACAGGGTCAGACTGATTTGCATATGGCCATGTCTGAACTGGGGTGGCAGAGTGGGCTAAAGAACGGTGATGGATTAAGCCCAGATTGGTTTTGCTGTTACATTTTAAACATTAAAGAACACAAAAAAAAAAAAAACGCAATGAAAAACCACAAAAACGACATAATACAGCCCCTGTGTAATGTTTTATAGATCTACCTTTAATTGTAAAAACAATATTACAATATGCATAAAAATATCCCAGCATTTACTGTCTGCAGCCTCCTACTTTTCAAACACTGGCATTCAAATGATGTCAGTGTGTACTAGATAAAGAATAATGGCTATACCCCTGCTATAGCCCAGGTCATGCAGGCAACCTTTGCTGTGTACAACTGAAGGCTGTGTGCAGTCGGTGTTGGATCACACATTAGTTCTGACTAATGGCTGGGCCTTGTAGCCAATTCCTGTTATGCAGGACCAAATGCCTTTAACAGTAGAAGATGTGGGCCTATGGGTGGTCGGTTTAAGGCTGTGTGCCCAAATCATACTATGCACAGTCAAAGGCACGGTTACCGGCCAAGGCGTGTTGGGCTCAGGGCCCAGTTAAATGCCAGGCCTAGCAGCCATCCTCCACTACGCATACCCAAAGGCCCACATTATTTTTGCGTCGAATAGAGTGCCACATCAAAAAAACAGAAATCTACTGAAGAAACCACAGTTAAAGTGAAGTTATGTTTATAAGGAACGGTTATAAGCAGTGGCGGCTTGCAGAGGTAACGCTGTGGGGCAGGGAGG
Organism: Lissotriton helveticus; assembly: GCF_964261635.1. Classification (NCBI taxonomy): domain Eukaryota; kingdom Metazoa; phylum Chordata; class Amphibia; order Caudata; family Salamandridae; genus Lissotriton; species Lissotriton helveticus. Next base: position 597,790,224 of record NC_136065.1, on the reverse strand, counting down.
TGGGGGCGGGGCTGGGTGGGGGTAGTGGAGTCCGACATACGACAGCAGATATTTATTTACAATTACCTTTGCCGTCGTATGTCGGACCACCCATGATGGAGCAATGTTCTGCACGTAAAGCAACTTGCTTGGACTCAGCCCTCTCGAAATAAACTGTAATACACTAATAAACATGTTTTGTCTTATTAACAATGCAAAACACGACATTTATAGTATCAAGGGAAAGCTTTTCTATGTGCTTTTACTAACAGTAACTCAAATGCATTAAGATGGCCGCGCGCAACGCGGGAACTTTACTGCGCATGCGTCTTTCATACTCATGTGACATGACGTATCCTTAAGCTTGGTGGGAAAACTTTGCTTCTGTGCACTAGAACTAAAGATGGCTGCTCTATGTCCTCATGTGCTAAAGCTTGCAATGCTGCTTTTACTAAGTTGTTCTTTCTACATAATCCCTAATGCTTTAGTTAAAATAAAGTAATGGGAATAGAGTAGAGATAAGTGGTATATAGTGCATTCATTTATTCTTTGTTCTAAAACTGTTTTTCTTTGACTTTGCAATTAGCTCGTGTTGGGACAATGTTGCTCCATCTTGGGTCCTGAAACTGAGCATGCGCCAAATTCACCAAAATCTACAAGCCATGGCATTGAATTCCTGCCAACTACTGACTTGCTAGAAGATGCTCATGGAAACCTTACCTTCTGACCCTTTGCAAGGAAGCTGAACAAATTATTATATTACATTGTAATTCTTATTGATACATTCACTGCCGGATGGAATAAAAGTGCATGGGAAAATAAAATATTGGGTGGGAACACTGGCCTGAATATTGAAGAGCATGACCTCATAACTAGTATGACCAATCAAAATGAGGGAATTCACACATTTGCAACATTTGGGGGTGGTACACTGCCGTGGAAAATGGTATATCTAAGTTAGGCTTAGCTAGGTGGATTGTCCGACTTGTCCGAATAGCTGACCTGTCACTGACCCACTGCACTCAATAGGCGATCGAGAGCAGAGGTGCTGGTGGAGCACTCTGTCAGAAGATTTGAGAGCAGAGGTGCTGGAGGAGCACTCTGTCAGAAGAATCGATAACCCAATCGGGGTTCTGGGAAGGAGTTCGATAACCCAATCGGGGTTCCTGAGGGAGAAGATTCGCTAACCCAATCAGGGTCCGACTGTTAGCTGCAGAGAGGGGTGTGACGCTGGTGTTGCACTTTAGCTGTGGGTGCCGGTCCTGACCTGCGGTGGTCCTCTCCTGATCCAATTTGGTCCGTACTTATCCTGATTCTGGTCTGCACCTGTTCTATCCTGTCGGCAGCTGTACTATCGGGGGTCCTGTCCTTTATCCCAGCCCGTGGCCAAGGTTGGTCTACACGCCATTCTCGGTAAATATAAGGTTACGTGGGTATGTCGTTGTGTTGTTTCCCTCTTCTTAACCTTCCTATAATTAAATGCTTAAAGAACGTTTCATGATACTTTCACATCATCTTGCTTTGATTTTATTCTTTCTAATTGATCAAACTCTGATTAATGTATTATGGACTTTGACATTTAAAGAAAATATTTAGATAAAGCCTTAAAATCTTTCCAGAGCCTGTGGTTATTTTAAGAGTGCAAATGTTTATTGCTACCTATTTTCTTGCTAACTCCCTTGATCCCTTAGGACTATAGGTACCGGTCACAAGGATTGGTAAGTCAAGGTATAGATCCTAAAAGGTTAAAAGTAAAATCACTAATTTAAGCATAGGTTTACCTGTTCAAAGTGTGTATGTGTTTATGGGCCCAGGTGAGTATGGTAAAATTCTGAGCAGGTGAACCCGCGCTCTATCACCCACCCAGCCCCGCCCACCTCACCTCCCTACAGCGTTACCTCTGTGAGACGCCACTGGGTATAAGTACTTAAGGCATGCGCACAGTCGGGAATGTCCCCTTGCGTGGCTATTCACAGAGCCTTGTGCTCAATCTCCAATGTGCGCGGCCAATGGCAATGAACACCTGGGAATGGGCACTAATGGGGGGATCGGTGTAGTGTTTGTTTCTGAAGCCAACTCCCACTGTTGGAACCTGCTGGGGTATTCAACATTGTGTGGAACCTATAAAAATAAAACAAATGTACTGAATACAACTCAGTTAAAGTGAAGTTAGGATTAGGACTTGTTAACAGGCCTTTAAGTATGTTCCAATAAACCCTCTTGAATATACTTAGAAAATTACATTACAGTGCAGTTATGGTTACAAATTGAAATCGCAGATCATGACTCATATACCAGCCCTGCAAACCACGAGTCATGACCACACAAATTTGATAACAATTTTTGAAATTACCAAAATGCACATCATTAAATAACATCATCTCTTTGTACCAATAAATAATGTTATATTCACTGTTATCTTATTGAGAGTGTTTATGAAACTTCAATATGTAATCTTATCCGTAAAACAATTGATGTAATACGTAATGGCATCATTCACATCAGGGTTGAGGGCGCTAACATTGCACTTTGTATGCAGGATAGGTTTACATGGCTGTTGTGAGTGTTATGATTTGCCATTAGTCATGATTTAATAGTTTTTTTTTTTTTAATCATGACCATAACTGTACTTTGTATGTTTTTAAAGTGAACAAGTAGATAGAAGTAATGTACTGAGGAGCACTTTCATTGTTTTCCAATAAAACGAATGCTATGAATTCAGAGGATACATGTTATTTATATTATTTAAAAAGTCAGCCCTAAAATCGTCAAGGATTTCATCCTAATGGCTTTACAAAATAGACTTGACATCTTTCCAGTTTGGGCCCTCTACTCTCCAATATGATTGCCATTTTAGAAGAGTGGGAATCGTGGGGCATATTACCAAGGGCCTTATCGCCGCTTTAGCAGGAATTTTTCCTGCTAAAGCGGCGATAATTTTATTGCCCTATTACCTAGCTGTTGCTAACACCAGTTAGCGACAGCTAGTAGGAGATAGCGATCATCTTGGGGCCCACTTTGCATGTCAGCGATATTTATCGCTAATGACATGCAAAGTGGGCGTGCCAAGATGTTAGCGACTGGAAACAGTCGCTAACATCGCTATCTCCTTTTACCTACTTTTGGAAATAATCGCGCTAAGCGCGATTATCTCCAAAAGCTAACGCCTGCCCAGAGCAGTTCTTAGCCATGTTATCCAATGTTAGGTGGATAACATGGCTAAGAGCATTTGCTCGGTAATGCATGAATATCGCTGACTTTACAGCGATATTCATGCATTTCAGCCGATTTTCATCGCTTAGGAGATAAACCTTGATAATTGCAAGGTTTCTAAGCGATAAAAACAGGCGAAGCACGGCGATAAAATTATTGCCTCTAACCAAGCTTAGCGATAATTATCGCTTATTCTTGGTAATATGCTCCACTGTTTTTAGCTCTGCTTTGACAAATCATCATAGGTATGCAAAGTTCTGTAATCTACACAAGCCACACCTCTTCGCTAGTTCTGAAAATTGTTCAGGGTTAGTAGGTGCCTCTGTTGTCCCGGTGTTCGCAGGGCTTTAAGCTGAAGGTGTTCCACTAGGGGAATTTCTGTAAAAAAAGCCCCCACAATTAGTTGTCAGGCCCCTTTTTCGGCAGGTTCCTCCACAATGCAAAATAGCAATCCACAGATGTAGGATGCCATTTTCTGTCAGGCAGAGAATAAGAATGTAGACTGGGAGGACATTTGCTGTTGATAGAGCCTTATGAGTAAGAAAAGTTTGTGTAATTAATCCAAGAAACAACTCCCTACATTCTCTCTGTTCTCTAGTTTTTAGAAAAAGTCTGAGGTTGGCAGCTTTCCCTGGATACAGGGACCCATATTTATGAAGCCTTTGCGTTGTACTTCTGTCACACAACGCTACGCAAGGACAACACAAAGGCTTCAGTAATATTTACAAAGCCACACAAGGCCTGATTTGCTGACCTTGTGTGGCTTTGTAAAGAAATGTAACTCAGGGCAACTGCTTATGCTGTGTTATGTTACATTTTAACTTGGGAGGCGTTCCATGGGTGGTGCATGGGCGTTCCCATGCATCCACCCATGGATTTTGGTGCATTCCCAGAGATATATATATATATATAAGGACTTGTAAACTTGCGAATGCGTCAAAATGCCACACCATCCCAAGCGAGGCTAATAAGGAGAAATATCTTTATTTCTCTTTGTTATTTCCTGTTTCCATAACAGCACACATAGAACAAGGAAAACGCCTCTACAGATTGTCTTTGCACAGGAAGGTGTGCCTTCCCGCAATAAAACATTCCTGCATGTAAAGCAGGCACCCTTGCACTATGGTGGAAGGCAGTAATGCAGCAAGGCTGCCGTGGGCTCTGGTACTAGCATGAAAATGCCCCCTTCGGCTGCTGTTGGGGTAGTAAAATACAGCAGTTATGAGGGTTCATTGTGCCTCTCACTGCTCTGGACACTGGTGCACTACACCTGCTGCACCAATTGTAGCTACACCCCTGGTGCAAGGGTGCCCACATTGGCACTAGGCTTCATACAGTGTGTCAGCACAAGCAGAGAGCAGAACTGCTCCATATCTTTGTAAATACGGAGCATTTATACCCTCTCCCTTTAACGCAAAGCAGTGGACCTTTGCTTTCTGCGCTGCATTGTGTGAATGTTTAGTAAATGTGGGCCTGGGTGAATACAGAACAAAAAACTACATCCATCCAACTAGAAACATTTCCATAAAGAAAGTGTCTGCAAAAAGTAGATGACACACCCACATTTTTGGGCCATTCCTCGACCATGTTGTATGTCGATCCACACGTGCGGGATGCAGTCCTCATCAGTTAGCAGGAGTGAGGGAATCGAAGTTAGAAGGGCACTTGTTATTAGAAGCCAATTTCTGTGCTTACCAGTACATAAATGTGAGGCAATGTTGTGCTTAGTTAATAAGTAACATTTAGTGGTATTTGCTGGATATTATGCTCTGTCCTATTAGGCTTTCTGATATATTCGAAACAATGGTCCTTACATTAACCAATACATAAAAAAAATATATAAACTAAAATTAGTGCTATATTTTCAGGCTTTCTCAGGCCAAATATTGCAGGCATACCATTTGTCAAATCACATTGACCAACCATGCATTTTAAATGATCTGTCACACAAAAGGTGATGAGAGGAATTCTTCCAAATAGCCCAATCACTGGCAATTGGTCGGGGTAGTATTTCACCCATCATTTTTTGCCCACTGTGCGACTCTAGGCAAAGGCCCTCTTTATGCAAATCAGTACTGTCCCTACTCCACTTGGGAACGTTCCATCCTGAACTGCCAGGTAGGGCTCCCTCCAGAAAGGAACACAAGCAGGTCTGCAAACAATCCTTCATTGGACATTAAGGAAGGATTTGGGAGCTCCTGCCCCCGTAACATGGTGTCCTGATGGAGTCTGAAAGCCAGAGAGAGATTGTTAAACATACACCAGCTTGGTGCACTGCCATTTCACTGATAAGCCCCATTTTATCTACAAATAAAAGTAGGTGGTGCTTGAGCTGTATAAGAAAGATTGTCTGCATTTCCTGTAGTCAGCGTTCCACAAAGGCCCAGAGAATTTGCTTCTTCTCACCTCTGACGGGATCAATAGGGTATGCTGTAATTTTCTGATGCGCTAGGCTTTCCACGGCTGCCAGAGATACTCTCCCCTGTACTTTGTTCATTCTCCCCTTCGCTTCGCACACATACCCGCCCTCTGCATTCTCACCTATCTTTTATCTTCCTGCTCTACACCGCCATCATACTCCACCTGCCCCCCCCCTGCCCCCTTCCTCTTGGCTTTTCCCCTTTTCTGGTGTTGCAGCCTGCAGACCTCTCGTGCAAACAAGTAGAAGCTGCACTCAAGTGGATGGACCTTTAGTCCCAGACTTCGGAGTGACACAACAAATCAAATACAGTTAATTTCAGTGGAACTCATTTGGTCCCAAGAGAACGATGGAAAGTTGTAGATTTGCAAACTATGACGGTATGTTAACAGATTAGCAAATTTTCAAACTCAAATCAATCAAATTAGTTGTAAATCAGAAATCAATACATTCATGAATTAGTCAATCTGATTAAAATAATGTAAAAATCGCAAATACAAAGAAACAAAGGGGCATATTATCAAGTACAGCATTAAAATGATTGCCGTTTTACATCGTCTACAGGATTGGGCTATGCTGGGTATGATGATGACGAAACGCAATGTTGCTAGGGTGTGGGGTTCTGATGTACTGCCTACACTAAGGGACTGGTGCAGGGACATGGATGAAGCTATGGTGGCTGAAAAAGCGGTATTTGTCCACCGTGGGTGCCCTGGGAAGTGGAAGCAAATATGGGGTGCATGGAATAAGTTCAGGGGTGATATATGCGAACCCCCGCGGTTGGAGGAGGATGAGGTTCCCTCAGATTGAGAGTTGTGTTTATGTACAGGTATGCTGTTTTATGGCTGCATCCCACCTATTGGAATTCCTACTGTTCGATGGTGCTATACTGGATGGACCTGACTGTAAAGTGATGTATTTACTCTATATGCTCTATGATGATCAACTGTATGTCTAATTGCTTACCATGTTCAATTCAATAAAAACATGTTTGAAAAAATAATTATTGCCGTTTTAGCAGCAGAAAACTGCCACTAAAGCGGCTATAATGGGCTTGATAGTATGCCCTGGAGAATTCCATTAGAAGCCCATGTTCACACCAGAACATGGACTTCTATTGGATTTCTCAAGGGCATATTATCCCATTATCGCCGCTTTAGCCGCAGTTTTCTGCCGCTAAATCGGCGATAATTTTTAACTCCGTTCTTGATAATATGCCACATTGTTTAAAATTATCCTAAGTATATCAAAGCGAGCTTGCCTTTCCCTGAAGTGAAGTCCCCTATTACCTGAGTCAGTGATGTCGGTGAAATTAGCAAGAAGGCAGGCAGAAGGTGGCAGCAAGTAAGGCCTCTAAAGGGAGACTCAAATAAAGATTCAGCCAAGGAAGGGAGAAGGGGATCTGCTGATGAGCCTAACTCTTTTGCATCTCTGAGGAGAATGGAAAGGGCATCCAAACTAACTAACTCAGCAGTGTGTAGTTAAATCATGTTGTCTACCGTAAGGTTCACTCCCAATGATTTCCAGGAAGAGAATAAATCCTGACCGAACATATTGTGAAAATAAAGGGGCATATTATCAAGCACGGGCGATAAAATTATCGCCGTTTTAGCGGCAGAAAACTGCCGCTAAAGTGGCGATAATGTGCTTATCGCCGCTTTAGCGGTCGTTTTCTACAGCTAAAGCGGCGATAATTTTATCGTCCGTGCTTGATAATATGCCCCAAAGTTTCTGTCTTCTTCCCAGCTACCACACAATGAAGTCTCTGCTGCATGATACAATTCGGTCAGAACGTTCCTACAGCAGGTGTGGGGGTCATTATTGACAGGAACTCTAAACAAAAGACTTCATTTTAATTGACGGTGGCTGCTAGTTTGGCTCTTGAAACAAGAAACCGGGAAACAATACAGGAAAGGCACACGTGGAAGACAAGGCAACTTAACATGAGCCATACTAAAATGAGGCCTAAATTAACTAAGGCCAACTTTAACAGGAATCTCATACACTATATATCTTCTGCATGGTGCATATTAATGTAAATGTTTGTACAAAGTGTTTAATAATGGAAAACGTACCACCACTCATCCTCATCTTTCCATCATCTTCCCTTTTCCAGCCTCTTTTAAATTCCTTTGAATTAATTATTTTGCAGGTGTAATATGAAAGCAAACCCCTCTCCTTACCTGGACAGAGACATACTGCTGATAGCTTGGTCTGGTGGCTCAGTGAACTAATGTGTCCTCTCCAGGGGCCTATATTCAATCTCGTGGTCACAGGTTAAAATCCTGGTGGGTCCTCTCAACCTTTCATCCATCTGAGGTTGATAAAACGAGTACCATTGACTTGGGTAACAATAAACATCCGTTATTCAGCGCCAAGATACCTACGGGTGAAGGTGTGCTTTACAAATACACGTTATGTTTTGGCAGCTCTATGAGTGCTTCTAAGTACCTCTCTTACCAATATTATGGTAATATGGCTAGTCTTCACCCTTACACACCCTGCCATAGCCAGTTTGGTGCATGTAGTTGCATGACATACCGGAGCATAAACACCATTCCCGTTGCATGGAAGGAAGAATGCCAACTGTGGCTACCATGTATTTTTATTTAACTCCCAGTGGCACTTAGATATGCTGTCATACATTCCATTGCTCACAGTTTAACAGACGTCAAACCATGTATTTGTTTATTCTTATGTCTAACATCGCATACTTCTACTAGTGTCATGGGACTGCCCTTCCTCTCCCTGTGTGACGTTGTATACTTGGCTTCTCCCTTTCTTGTTGGTGGTATGAGGGCTACAATAAACATGCATCTGGGGAGGGCCCTGGTGATGCTGTCAGTGTTTTCTTTTTGTGTGTTTCATCAGCTTGATCACAAGTGGTTGAAGACTATTCTCCTGCCTGTACTAGAGTTAAATTGACGGATTGTGTTGTTGGCCATGTTTGGCTGGACATGGTTTGTGGATGCAGTGCTTACAGACTATACAGGGAATTTGTAAAATACTTTAAGAATTATACTTTTCTTCTTATAGGCTCTTCATCTTTCATTGCCATGTTCATTGTAAGGTTTAATTGAACAATCAAGTATGATGTTCTTTCAAATGAGAGTTGAGTTTGGTTGGCTGGAGATCAGTGAGGAAAGAGACCAAAATTCTGATAGGTTTCATTTTCGGTTTCCCCGCCCACTTACACTTACGCTTATGAGTTAGCATAATGTGTCTAACCAATGATATATTCATTTATGCATTTACGTTTATATTCTCCATTTCATTATTGTCTTATGCGTGTGACATTATTCAGTTTTCTTAGCTTAGCATGTGTGCCACCATTTTGGAATGCTTCTCTCTGCGTGCAAGTCGCACTCGCTCACCCCTCCCGTAGGAATAGAAAAACCCTGAATGCAGCAGTTTTCGTTTCTTGGCTAACTGTGATCGAAACTATAGCAAATTCCTAATCAGTGATGTTCTTATGTGCTGGAGACGCTGAGGCCTGGCTCCGCGGCCTTGGGCCGAGATAAGCAATGTTGCCATCGCAGGTGCAGATGCTTCTTGTGTGAGGCCATTGTTCGCACTTTCAGGGGTCCAGTACTTTACCAGTATGGGCGTGTTTTATCCTACTGTATCCTGTTATAATGTATTGCTGTGATGAGATGAGTCAGTCCTCTCGGCGCACTCTTAGGGGTGAGGTCGGACAGGGCCCTCTCATATGGGAGTTTGTGGCCTAATAAAATATCCTGTTTATCCTTCTCCACTGACCGGTTGACTTATTACTTGGTAATTATAGGTGAGTGTGGTAAGTCACTCGGGTGGATTTGAACCACGCTTATCAGATGGCGCCCGAACAGGTACCCCGCGATAAGGATCTTTCTCACCCGTAAGTGGGTAGCAGAAGGCCGGGGACCCTCTGGTCGGCACGGTGGGTCTGGGTACTCACTTTGATGCCGAGCTTGGTTCTCGCAGCGCTGCCCCACACTGCTGATCGGGAGAGGTCCCGGCTCGTGATCCTGCGCCGGGGTCCGGAAGGTGGAACTTTGGAGCTGACCGTGTTGGTCCCAGCAGCCGGCGGTGGAGAACAGTAGAGGTCGGCACCGTGTGTAGAAGGTGAGTGGTCCGACTGTTGATTGAGGGAGCTGGGATGCTCCATGAGACCGGCGTGTCTCTGAGACCGGTGTGTCTCTGGTGATTGGAGGAGCCGGTGTGCTCCTGGGGCTAGTGTGCTCCGGGGAACTCAGGGTGTGAGTGGCGCCCTGACAGACTTGGTGGAGATTGGGTGGACGTTTGTTTTTGTCATCCGACCGGATGGTACTGCGGTCGAGGCGTGGCTCACTGCGGACGGATTTTGGGACTTACCCGAACCCCTAGGGTGTGTGGTTCGTTGAGCGCGGGTCCCGGATTTCACGTGGTGTAGTGCGCAGCGATCTGTAGTGCCGCTCGGGAGGCGGATGTGTCCCCCAATTTCGGAACGGTGTGTGCAGTGTTCGTCTGCGGTAGGGTCC